>NC_056749.1:624130703-624228630 GCF_019279795.1 Protopterus annectens
GTTCCCACTGCTCTTTCATATGGGAACTCACTGGCCTTTTGCTCAACAGTGTGTGCTCCATAGTTACCATTTCCTGCTCCTTTCCTTGCTGTGCAACTTCAGCTGAACTTTTATACTGTCTTTCTATTGAAAGCTCCAGAGTATCTTCATGTGGCAACTTTTCAGATGCTTCCCATTTCACCTGTTCTCCTTAAATTTGGAGGCTCACTGTTCCATCATGCTGCGACATAACCAGAGTTGGACGTTCTACACTTAATCCTTCACTTTGCAGGTAACCCAGTAACTTCAGTTTCTATTTTTTCAACTTCTCCATTATTAATCCTCTTTGCAACTTTCACCCTTTTTCTTATTTTTTGTATTTAAAAATTTTGAATATCCAGATGCCTTCAACTCTCTCAAAATATTCTTGATGCTGCCTTTTTTTTTGTTTTGTTTGCTTTGAGTAGTTTTGCTTTCTCCTTTGTATAAATACTGCACCGTATCTTTCATTCCTATGTCCATATTTCTACTTCAGTTGTCTACTGCTCCACTGGTTTCTTCTTACTTTGGTACTCCTTGTTCCATCATGCTGCGACATAACCTGTGTTAGACACTCTACTCTAAATCCTTAATTTCAAAGGATTCTGTAACTTCAACTATTTGTTTAACTTCTACTTAATAATCTTCTCTTCTACCTCTCCCTCTTTGTGATCTTTTTTGTACTGTGCAATTTTCGATATCTGGGTACTTTTGCCTGTATTGTTCTTCTTTGGAGCAGTTTTGTGTTAGTCTGGCTTTCTCCTTTGCATAAATACTGCACAATATGAGACCTCCCTTTCCAACGTCTAGGTTTATTTTTTTATGCCTTCCAAAAATCTGCAGGTTTTGTTCTTTATATTTTCGCACTTCTTCAGTTGCTTCTTCGAAGCAGCCCAAGGTTTCTTGTTCTACATAATGTTTTTCATGAATCTGTTGTACTAATGAACACAAATTACATTTGAAGCTTTTGACAGCTTTCTTGTGCAAGTATTTTTTTTCAATCTTTTTGTATAGCTTCTTGCATAATAGTAAGAATAAACAATTTCTTTCTTATCCTCAATACTCCACTCTATCATCTGTATGGCTCCTTTCTGGCCTGTCAGTTTTGTGGACTACTACTCCCTTCTATAACCGGGGGCCATCCTTTACACACTTTACATCAAACTTATACACAATAACTGAGGCAGGTGAAGATAACTGTCCAACTTTTTGCTTTGTTATGGCATGAATGTCTAAAAAAACAAAAAAAAAGAAGTTATGTCTTACCATAACGTTCCATCTGTATTGTTGATCCTCGTTCAGTCATTATGCATGGCTCGGAACAGAGCTGGCCATTTTCCAAGCTCGCATCAGCTTCAAACTCTCAAGCTAATCTCTTACCCACAATTCCCCTCTCTGTTACCTCAGATTGAGTTTGCAAAGTTAAAGAAGATAGAGGCTACCTCTGGTCAAATAACCTAAGAGAACTGGATGGTGAGATCCACTAGAAACCACAGGAGGGGGAAGGAGGGAGGGTCGTAATGACTGAATGAGGATCAACAATACAGATGGAACGTTATGGTAAGACATAATTCTTTATCTGATATTGTTAATCCTCATTCATTCCTTACGCATGGGACAGAGTCCCCAGCTACCTCTACTCCTGGGAGGCACCCATAGGACATTCCTGAGCACCATAGAAGCGAAAGATGCTCTTCCCCTGAAGGCCAAATTCAATTTGTAATGATTGATGAAGGTATGAGGCGTAGCCCAAGTTGCAGCTGCACAGATGTCATGTAAAGAAGCTCTGGCATGGAAGGCAGCAGAAGTTGCCACTGACCTTGTTGAATGAGCTTTCATGGTAGTAGGCAACGAGATATTACATTGTGTGCAAATAAAGGTCCCTCAGTCCTTCAACCATCTAGCTAATGTGACCTTAGCAACAGCCAATCCTAATCTAGATCCAGCAAAGGCCAAAAATAACTGGTCAGATTTACAAAAGGGTTTAGTCCTGTTTAAGTAAAAACGGATTTGCCTGTGTATATCTAGGGTATGTAGGCAATAATGTCCTCTGTTTGACTGGTTGGGAAAGAAAACTGGCAATTCAATGGCTTGATTAATTAGAAGTTATGTACCTACCATAACGTTCCATGTTAGTTGTCTTCTTCTCGCCTTCTTTCTTGCTGGATGGGTTTGGAGCTGATCCTCGGCTCCGACTCGGCCACTCTAAAAGCTCGAGAGCTAGTTTCACCGGCTCGAGGCTTCCCTATATCCCACAATGCTATGCGGTAACTCCTCAGATCTCGTTTGAAAGCTAAGGCCAGCAATAAAATTCCATAAGGGACAAAGAAAAAACTCCTCTAGGTCTGTCCTGGCTAGGGGGAAGGAGGGTGGGACGCAAGAAAGAAGGCGAGAAGACGACAACTAACCTGGAACGTTATGGCAGGTACATAACTTCTAAATGTTAAGTTGTCCATCTCGCCTTCATTCTTGCTGGATGGGACCGCGTCCCTAGCACCTTGTCCCGGGTGGCCTATCGGAACAGACTCTTGAGTACAGTGGAACCAAAGTTGGCTCGGTCTCTAGAGGCCAAGTCCAACTTATGAGAAATGAAGGTATGGGGAGAAGCCCAAGTAGCTGCAGAACAAATCGAATCAATAGGCAGTCTATCTTGGAAAGCTATAGAAGTGGCTAAAGCTCTAGCTGAATGAGCCCTGGGTTTGGATGGCAGCCGTTGATGTCTTATCTCATACACTAGGGTAATCAACGAAGTATGCCATCTAGAGAGAGAGAGACTTTAGAAACTGGAAGGCCCATTCTACCTTCTGCATAAGAAACAAACAGTTGGTCAGATTTCCTGAATTGTTTGGTCCTGTCTAAATAGTACCCAAGTTGGCGATGAATATCTAAACAGTGTAACTTTTGTTCTGACCTATTAGAATAATTTGGGAAGAAAACAGGAAGCTCAATGGTTTGATTCAAATTTGCCAATGAAGCTACTTTGGGCAAAAAGGACAGGTTAGTACGCAATGACACCCTGTCTTTATGAAATACCAGATAAGGGAGTCGACTACACAGAGCATGGAGTTCGGAGACTCTTCTAGCTGAGGTAATAGCTACTAAAAAGAATGTCTTCCAAGAAAGTAACTTTATAGAACATGAAGCCGCAGGTTCAAAGGGGGGAAGAATTAAGGATGCTAGAACCAAGTTGAGATCCCATTGAGGAGGAGGATCTCTGATGGGTGGTTTGAGGAGAAAAACTCCTTTTAAAAAAGCCTTGCAAAGTTTGTGAGACATAATGGAGGACTCAGACTCCAACATGAAAGTTCGATATTGCTGCCAATTGAACTCTAATGGTAGATGGGGACGAACCTGAGTGGAAAAGTTCAGCTAGAAAGTCTAGAACTGTTTGAATAGAAGCAGTGAAAGGATCTATATTCTTTGACTGCGCCCAACAGGAAAAATGTTTCCACTTGCTATGATAAATCTTCCGAGTGGAAGATTTATGAGAGGCTATCAAGATATCTCTGAGTGAGATATCAAAGGAAGCCTGGCTAAAGACGGAATTGGAGGAACCACGCTGTGAGGTTCAGAGAGGGAAGGGAGTGGTGCAACTGACCCGACTGATGGGTCAAGAGGTCTGGAACTGGGTCCAGATGCCAAGGTTGTTCCAACAGATAACGGTGGAGAAAAGGGAACCAAACCTGTCGAGGCCAGTAAGGGGCAATGAGGATCATGGAAGCTTCCTGAGCGATGGCTTTCTGTATCAGCTGGGATATCAGTGGGAAGGGAGGAAAGGCATACAGAAGTCCCAGGGGCCAAACGTGCACTAGAGCGTCTCTGCTGGGGTGGCCTGGTTGGGGAAAGAGGGTGAAAAAATCGTTGCACTTGCTGTTTTGGGGAGTAGCGAAAAGGTCGCAGCAAGGCCTGCCCCACTTTCGAAAAACTTTCTCCAACACTGAATTGTTCAGAGACCACTCGTGAGGCATGAGAATAGCTCTGTTCAATTTGTCTGCAATCACATTGGACTTCCCGGGGATGTGTGTTGCTAACAGAAATCGCTGAAAAGAAATCGCCCATTGCCACAGTCTGAGTGCCTCTCGACTTAGGGGGTAAGATCTGGTTCCACCTTGTTTGTTTATGTACCACACTACAGACATGTTGTCTGTTTGAATTGCTATAGTTCCCTTGGGAAGAGAGTCTTGTAGGGCTTGCAACGCTAGAAGCACTGCTCTCATCTCTAGGACATTTATGTGCAAGTGGCACTCGAACGGTTGCCACATGCCCTGGACTGTCCTGCCCTGGAAATGCCCCCCCCACCCGATCAGGGAGGCGTCCGTTGTCACTGTAGCAACCGGAGGGGGAGGGACGAAAGGTCTCCCTAGGAGGAGCTGAGGAGATGTGATCCACCAAGAGAGATGATTCTTGCACGACTGAGTTATCCGAATAGGATGGGACATTGGGAGACTTTAAGACCATTGTGTGAAGAGCATCCATTGTAAAATTCTCATATGGAAGCGAGCTAATGGTAGGAGAGGGATGGCCGCCGCCATAATCCCTAAGACTTTCAGGATCAGTCTGGCTTTGACTTTGTTGCTCTGCAAGACAAGAAAGACCTGTTTTTGTATGTCTGCTATCCTCTGCTCTGTGAGTCTGGCTGACATCTTGACTGTGTCTAGATTTGCGCCTATGAAGGTAATAACACGACAAGGCGACAAGACAGACTTTTCGTAGTTTATTGATATGCCTAGCGCCTGACATGTGTGAAAAGTGTAGTCTCTGGCGAGAAGTAAAAGATGCTTGGTGGGGGCTGTAAGGAGCCAGTCTAAATAAGGAAACACCTGGAATCCTTGTCGTCTCAGGTGAGAGGCTACCACTGCCATGCATTTGGTAAACACTCGGGAGGCTGTAGTGAGACCAAAGGGCAGGGCTCTGAATTGAAAATGACTAGTTCCCAGCCTGAAGCGGAGAAACCTCCTGGAGCGTCGACTCATCTTGATGTGATAGTACGCATCCTGGAGATCTATCGAGCACATCCAGTTGTCCCGCCCCAAAAGGGGAAGAATGGACTGCAGCGTGACCATCCGGAACTTTGTTTTCTTGACAAACTTGTTCAAGTTGCTGAGATCTAAAATGGGTCTCCAGTCCCCTGTTTTCTTTGGAACCAAAAAGAATTTGGAGTAGATTCCGGATCCTACTTGGTCTGCTGGAACTGGTTGAATGGCTCTTTTGCGAGCAGCTTTGAAATTTCTAATGCTGCTTGCTCCCTTTGACTGGGTGGAACGTCTGGAAGGGATTTTTTGGACTGCTTCGGAATGAAAAGGAAAGGGATTCTGTAGCCTTCGGAAATGATAGACTGTACCCACTTGTCTTGAGTTAGGGATAGCCAGGCTTTTGGGTACAGTGACAACCTTCCCCCGACTGCCTCCGAAGGTGGACAGTCGGGCAACACCTCAGGGATGCTGAAAGGGCTTGTCGGAAAAGGATTCTCGACTGCCCTGATTCTGCGGGCCCCCTCTGCCTCTGGGACGGCGTCTACCATTGTTGTTACCCCCTCTGCCTCTAGAGGGGAAACGACTCTGTGCGTCAGGAAAGTCTCCTTGAGATTGTTTGCGGAACCACATCTTTCCCCCCTTCTGACCTTTGGGGTAAGGTCTAGAAGGAGTAGAAAAACGGACTCAGATGGCAGAAAGAGTCTTGCCATCAGTCTCGCACCTAGTCAGGGTTTCCTTCACTTGAGGACCAAAAAGGGATGATCAATCAAAGGGGGAATTAGTGAAGGACGCCTTAAAAGGGTCCGCAAAGTTACAAAGCCGCATCCAGGCATGCCTACGCAAGGCTACACCTGTACCTGCCGCTCTACTTGCTCCATCCGCCGCATATGAAAGGAGGCGCATGGAAGAGTTGGTTATAGAATTAAGGGTAGCCAGCTGAGAGTTCATCCTATCCTGAAAACCCGCAGCTGTTGGGTCCTTCAACATTTCACTGGCTTCTTTGAGTAAATCCCTCTGAAGACGAGTAAAATGACACAGGTAATTCAGCGATCTCATAGTAAAGGTCGCTGACGAGAACATCCGCTTCCCTTACCTGTCCATCGACCTAGACTCCTTGTTAGGAGGATGAACAGGCACCGAAGGATCAGCTAACTCCTTCTTGGTAGCCGCAGCCACCACCATAGCATCAACAGAGACGCCTTTGGTCAGAAATTCTTTATCCTTGGGGCGATGAACTTTGATGGTCTCCTAGGGGTGGGTTCCACTGAGTCAGGAGCCGCCCAAGCCTTCTTTGCCACCACTTGCATAAGGGGGTCAAAGGGAGGGGACACCCAGGAGGTGGAAGGGTGAGAGCCAAACGCCTCAAGATGCACTGATTCATCCTGTGAAGGGTTGAGGGATGGCCAATTCTCCCTCTGTTTTAAGATTTCAAGGATGTCTGCAAAGGAGACATCTTCAGAGGGGGAACGAGGGGAACCTTCAGAATCCTCTAAATCAGTGTCAGAGGTGACAGACTCAGGGAGTCAATGTGCGTCCTCTTGCACTGCCTCTTCCTAGGGGGCTCTCCTACAGGGTCAGGAGAGGCCTCGGAAGAGGAGGAGATCCCCACAGGGGAAACTTGAGGAGCTGGCTCTCTACGGTCGGGGATGAGAGAGTGAGTAGAAATCACCGGAGGCACCATAGGGGGAGGGGCAGAAAGAACAGACTGTGGAGTTGAACCTGGTTCTAACACGCTCCTCATGACCTCGAAGGCACCCCTGTCAGGCAGAGCCGGAGGTCTCTGTTCCGAAAAACTGGAAACCTCCCCCGGCACCGACAGTGATGGCTCCGAGGCCGATGTCAGAGCCGAACTCACCAGCGCCGAAGCATCGAGGGAGAGCGGGGTCGGACAAGGGTCCGATGCCACTCGCCCCCTCGGAGCCAAGGGAAGTCCGGCGCCGAGATTCTTCCAAGGAAGACATCGGAGCCGACGACAGAACCGAAGACAAAGGTATCGGTTCCGACACTACCACAGTCTCGGTCTGAGCGCCTGCTCGAACTCAAGAGTCAGAGGAGGAATATTTTGAGTGATAGGAGTAGGTCTCGACTGTTGAGTCAGACTTTGAAGCATCTGGGCTAATACCTCGGACTTAAGAAGTCGACTCACTACTCTCTGAAGGTCATGGTCCGATAACCTGGAAGACCTAGAAGAGTGGGATCTATGGCTCCGTTCAGACAGCAAGGGTGATGCTGGAGCCGAATGAACGGAGCCAATAGATGGAGATCGGGACCTTTTTCTAGATGTCTGTTCCGACAAAATAATCGGAGCCGACAGAGTAATGTCTTCCTCGGCTCCGGCCGGAGCCGAGGACACCGTAGGGGCTTGTATGAGAGATTCATCGGCTCCAGCCGGAGCCGATGTTCGAATAGCTTTAGGGCCTCCAGAAGCCGGCTCAGAGGCTGGAGCCGAAGGTCTGGAAGGCTTAGAGGGTTTCCCCGATGACTGAGTCGAGGGACCCTCAGGCTTAAGTAAGCCCCTTAAAAAGAGTTTATTTTTTCGCTCCTGCAGGACTCTAGGGCTGAAGCCATGGCAAACAGCACGAGTCCTGCAGGTGCAAACGTCCCAGGCAGTACACACAAGAAGTGTGACCGTCTGTCAGAGACATCTTCTGACAGCACGAGTCACACTTCTTAAAGCCTGAGACCTTTGATTCCTTAGACATATCTAAGGGGAAAGTGTAATCACACAAGCACACACACACACACACCGATTACACTTAGGAGTAATTTAAAACTAATTTAAAATAAATTATAGTAACTAGAAATAAAAAATCCCTACAAAACACAGTCACTCACTATAGGAAGGGAGGGCCTGTGCCTAGGGCCCGAGGGAAAAAATTTAGAGATTTGTGGAAAAAAGGGGGTGGAAAGTTAACGGGAATGGGATAGACTATTTCAAAAACTAACTATATATATATAAAAAAAAAACTAACTTTAACAGGGGAAAAAAGGCTAAGAAACTAGTTCTTTACCAAAAACTAACCTGAGCCGGTAGGAACACACCTCTATCGCTGTAGCGGCAAATGAGATCTGAGGAGTTACCGCCTAGCATTGTGGGATATAGGGGAGCCTCGAGCCAGTGGAACTAGCTCTCGAGCTTTTAGAGTGGCCGAGTCGGAGCAGAGGATCGGCTCCGAACCCATCCAGCAAGAATGAAGGCGAGATTGACAACTTAACATTGGACATTTCAGAGATAACTTTAGGCAGAAATGACGGATTAGTTCTCAGAGATGCACTATCTCTATGAAAAATCAAGTATGAAGTCTTGATACATAAAGCTTGAAGTTCAGAAATATGTCTGGCAGAAGTAACAGCGACCAAAAAAGTACAGTTGTGTACCTACCATAAATGCAGATGTTCAAGTGTATTCACTGTATGCAGTCATTACACTTGGGTTATCCTGCTGGCAGGAGACCCGCAGTCGGCCCGAGTTGCAAAGTCTTCGTTCGGCGTTGTTTGCAGTCGCCTCTTCCCTGACGTCAGTGCTCCAGGGGTATAAAAGTTGTAACAGACGCCATTTTCTTCAGTTTGTATTACCCAGGTGTCAGGTGCCCCCAGATAGGAAGGCTGGAAGATAAAATGATGCCAAAAAACATGCATATATTACTATAAACATTTCCTTCATCTACAAGCAAATACACCACATAGGTCGCACAGAGTTCAGAAAAGTCCCAGCAATGAAAAAAGTGGGATGGTGGGTGGGTAACCTGGACTGCAACAGTGAATACACTCGAACATCTACATTGTTGGTAGGTACACAACTGTACTATGTTCATCGTGTTTCACTGTTGCAGTCATTACACTTGGGTAGAATCCCAAAGCTGAGGTTGGGTGGCTGGGCCTAAATTTGATTTGGAGAGGCTACAAGGCCCTGGAGAACTGCAGTGGCAAAGCCTGCTCTGGATTTAGAGTAGAGGGGTAAGTGGTAGCGCTTGGTGAAAGTGTGCACTGAGCTCCAGGTTGCAGCTTCTAAAATGTCTTTGGTTGGAACTCCTCTGAGGAAAGCTGCTGAAGTGACTGCTGCTCTGGTAGAAGGAGGCCTAATGTCCTTAGGCACTGACTTGCCATGTTGTGCATAACAGAAGCAGATGCAGTGTCCTATCCATTTTGAGATTGCCTGCTTTGTAATAGGTTTTCCTTGTGATCCTGCAGCATATGCTACAAACAGTTGCTCAGTTTTTCTGAAAGCTTTTGTTTTGTCCAAGTAGAATCGTAGCGGTCTGTGTATATCCAAAGCGTGCAGAAGTCTCTCCCCTTTATTATGGGGATTTGGGTAGAACATAAGTAAATGATTGGTTTGGTTTAATGCCACATTGGAGACCACTTTTGGCATGAATGCTGGGTTTGTCCCAAGAGAAACCCTGTCCTGATGAAAAATGATGAAAGGTTCCACAGCCATTAACGCCAGTAACTCTGAGACTCTTCTTGCTGAAGTTATTGCTAGGAGCAGAGCAATTTTCCATGATAAGAATTTGAGATCAGCTGTGCTGGCTGGTTCAAAAGGAGGTAGTGTGAGTTTTTCTAAAACAAAATTGAGATCCCAAGCTGGTACTGGTGCTCTCCTTGGGGGTCTTATATTTTTTGCCCCTCTGAGGTACTGTCGTAGTACAGGATGTGAAAAAATAGGATGTTCCGTATTGTAATGAGCTGAAATGGCAGAGGCATGGATTTTAATAGATGTGAAAGATAGGCCCTTGTCCAGCATCTCAGTTAGGTATTGTAAAATCGGAGGTATATTAGGGACAAGTGGTTCGAGTCCTTGTGCCTGGTTCCAAGCATAGAATCTCTTCCATTTTTCTGCTTAAAAGATTTCCTAGTGCTGGGCCTCCTGGCTTCTAAAATGACATCCATAACAGCTTTAGAGAGAGGTGCAGTCTGAGTGGTTACATTACCTGCCATGCTGCCAGGTTTAATGTTCTGAGTTGACTGTGCAGAATCTGATTGTTTTGTTGTGTCAGAAGATGAGGGATTTGAGGTAGAAGCCAAACTGGGCCCGGAGACAAACTCTTTAGGATTGGGTAACAGTGCTGGCGTGGACAGTCTGGGGCAATCAGGATCATTTTTGGCCTTTCTTGTCTGACTTTTAGTAGCACCTTGGTAAGAAGAGGCATCGGAGGGAAGGCATAGACTGTTAGGCCATTCCAGCTGAATGATAGAGCACCCACTTTCCATGCATGAGAGTGATAAGTTCTTGTGCAGAATTTCTGTATTTGGTAATTGTGAGGGGAGGCAAAAAGATCTATGTCTGGGCGTCCCCGTTTCCTCATTATCATGCTGAATACTTGTGGATTTAACGTCCACTCCTGAGGATCCATGAGATTTCTGCTTAGTTCGTCTGCCAGTGTATTTTTTGTTCCTGGCAGGATTTGTGTCTGCAGATGTACTTGATAGGTCAGTGCTGTGTTCCACAAAGTCATGGCTTGCCTGCATAAGGGGTAGGAATGTGTGCCCCTTTGCTTGTTTATGTACCACATAACTGTAATATTGTCCATCTTTATTAATAGTTGTCCTGGATGTAGTAGGTCCTTGAAAGCTGTCAGGGCATTCTGTACAGATAGCATCTCTTTTTAATTGATATGAAGATGCATTTGTTCCTTGGGCCACGTGCCCACGTGCCCTGAATACATTTTCCTGCCATATAGGTCCCCCAGGCATAATCCGATGCATCCGTTGTTATTGTCTGCCTGGCTGTGGGTAAGGTGAAAGGCAGTCCCTTGTTGTAGTGACATGCCTGGGACCACCATCGAAACTCCTGTTGTAGGCAGGGAATTAAAGTTATGATTGTCTCCAGGCTGTGACAACGCAGAGTCCAAACACTTTTTAGATACCATTGTAGTTTCCTCATATGCAGTTTTGCATATGGAATTAGTAGAATGCAGGATACCATGAAGCCCAGGGCCTGCAGAATTTTTCTTGCAGGGAGCTGGGTTTTTGTTGCCATCATTTGAAAGTAATGAGTCAGTTGCCTTTGTTTGTCTGGCGTGAGATAAGCCATCTGGGCAGTTGTATTTACGCTTGCACCCAGGAATATTATCTCTTGAGAGGGCACTAGTTTTGATTTATTTTCGTTTACTGTGTACCATAGGCAAATTAGTAATCGTTTTACAACCGCCAGATGCTTTAGAAGAATGTTCTTGCTCTCTGCTTGAATTAGGCAGTCGTCCAAGTAGGGATATATTTGAATTCCTTTTTGTCTGCAAAATGCAATTACTGGTGCCGGGCACTTTCTAAAGACCCTGGGCGCAGTAGATAAGCCAAAGGGCAGTGGAGAGAATTGGTAATGCATTGAGCCTGCTATGAATCTGAGGCATCTTCTGTGAGATTGTCTGATTGGGACATGCAAGTATGCCTCCTTGAGGTCCAAAGTAACTAGCCAAGCCTTCTTGCCCAGCATGGGCAGAAGTTGCTGTAGTGTTAACATTTTGAATTTTGGAACATCCAGGAAAGTATTTAGGATTGACAAGTCCAGTATTGGTCTCCAGGCTTTGTCCTTTCTGGGTACTAAGAAAAGTCTTGAGTAAAATCCTTGTCCCTGTTCTTGCTGTGGAACTCTTTGAATAGCTCCCATGTCCATAAGAGCAGCAATTTGTTTTTGTGCCTCTGCCCATTGGTTTTGTGGCAGGTCTGGCATACCTTTTAATTTTGGAAGCATGTGGAAGTGGAACCTGTAACCCTGAGAAACAATATTCAGCACCCATTGGTCCTGGGTGATCATGTGCCAATTTTTTGAGAAAAGTGCTAGCTTTCCCCGTAGGGGTGCTGCCAAAAGGAAGTGCTTGGCATGTGTAGAGGGAAGTCATTGGGACTGGTTCCTATAAGGTTGTGATTTGTCTTCCGCTCCTTTGGGGGCTGAAGCACCCCATTGTTTAGGTCTGTAGGAGCCTTGGGGCTGAGATCTACCTCTTGGGCGTCTGTATCTGCCTCTGTGCCCTGACACTTGAAAGGACCAATTTTTTGAAGGCCAGTTTCTGCTAAATCTAGGTGGTTGAACCTGTAAGAAATCTTTTACTGTCTGCATTGATTTTGCTTTATCCTCCGTTTTCTTTAACACTTCTTCTGCCTTAACACCAAACAAAGTATCTTGCTGTAGTGGAGCATCCACTAATTTTACTTTAACATGATCAGGTAAACTTTGTTCTTTCAACCAAGCATGCCTTCGAATAACAGAGCCTGTAACTGCGGCTCTACAATAAGCCTCAAGGACACCCTCACCTCAAGGTTGGTGGCAATGCACGATGCATCGGAGACCATCCAGGTGCAATTAACCGTAGGCAAGACTGCTCTGCAATTTGTAGTATGTTACAGGCCACCCTCTCAAACTCAGGAACCTCACACAGCTTTCCTGAAAACAGTGGAGGGGATAAATGTATCTCCAAACACCATCATACTGGGTGATTTCAACTATCCAAATATAGACTGGGATCACTACTCAAGCCCCAACACTCTAGTTCAAAGGTTCCTAGAGTTCATAAACTCAAATGCCATGGAACAACTAGTCACCATCCCCACAAGAGGAGAAAACATACTAGATCTCATCATCATGAACATGGGGTCACAATGTTCAACACCAGAAGTATACCCCTCATTGGTGAGATCTAATCATAAACTAATCTCATTGGAAGTCCACATCCCGCCCCCACCCCAGATAAAAAAGACCACAGTAAAGAACTTCTCAAAAGCTGACTTCACACTTCTAAAGACTGGTGTGGTCTCATTCAAGGCCCGAGAGCCAGCGGAAACCATTACTCAAACCACTGAATCACTTACAAATGCCTTCTACCAGCACCTCCAGGACTGCATGGATCAGGCAATCCCAAACAAAACAAAGACTCTTTGTACCAAGGGCAAGCGTCCAGTCTGGTGGACCCCAGCCATAAATAAGCTCTACAACAAAAGGAGGAAGCTACTACAAGATATAGCAAAATCCGTAAAAGGGAAGACACCCTTGATCATTATAAGTAAAAAACTAAGATCTCTCATAAAATCATCCAAGGCAAATTTTGAGAGAAAAATCGCTAAGGATACAAAAGACAATCATAAGGCCTTTTTTAGCCATGTTAGAAACCTGGGAGGAAACTCCCAGATATGCTCAGAATTAGTTCAAAATGATGTAAAAATCACTGAACCCACAGACATTGCCAACATACTGGCGGACAGGTTCAGTGCAAATCCCCCCCCCCCCCAAAAGGTAAGATATCTATACCAGAGGATTGTAGCCCTCCAAACATCTCAAATGCTCAGGTGAGAACTGCCCTCTCCAAGGTGAAAAACACAGCATCCATAGGACCAGATGGTGTCCCCGGTTGTGTGCTCCACGAACTCAATGAGGAATTAAACCCGCAGCTAGGGCAACTGTTTAATCTTAGCCTCACCTCAGGATACGTACCCAAGGAATGGCGTACGGCAACGGTGGTACCACTTCACAAAGGAGGTGCCTCCACCGACCCCGGAAACTACCGTCCCATCAGCCTGACAAGCCTGGTCTGCAAAGCTATGGAGAGAATCATAATGGAACTCATAAATAAAGACATAGGGGACTTGCAGACATTGGATCCAACCCAGTTTGGCTTTGTCCAGGGCAGATCATGCCTTTTAAACTTGGTTGACTTTTTCGAAGTCACCAAGGCCATTGATGAGGGAAAGGCAGTCCACACAGCCTACCTTGACCTGGCAAAGGCCTTCGACACAATACCCCACTCGGGTATCATTGAAAAACTCACCAGCTTAAATGTAAACCCATACGTCACAAGATGGGTTGCATCAGACAGATCTTGAGAAAGCCAGGTATTTGCCTGGCGAAAGCGCTTGATTTATTGACCTGTTTGTTGTTCAATAAAGCTGCACTTTGTGCTTTTTGGTTCAGTTCTTCCTGTCTGTGGATTATCTTTTATCTTATTTGCCTTGGTTTCTTGGAAGTTATTATGTAATTAAACCTTCGGCCAAAGTAATGTAAAGCAAAATCAAACCGACGTTTAATAGTGCGTTTATTGAATCTAGCACAAAACCGACAACTGGTAACATCGTGGTCAGGGCCTAGGCAAGGAGTACAGTAAGAGTGAAAGTCGTTATGAGATATTTGTTTCCCACAAGAAATACAATTATTAACTTTTACTGACATCAGTCTGGAGCATGAAAAAGTTCCCCAATGGGGTACTTGGCTTTATTGAAGACTTCAGTTCTGAAACTCAATTTTGAAAATCTCAGGAGTTGGCCGACCGGCACTTGCGAACTGCTTTTGCTTCGGGCACCGCGCGGCAAGAAAGACTGGAGAAAATGGCGTCAGTTGCAACTTTTATACCCCTGGCGCACTGACATCAAGGAAGAGGCGACAGCAACCGACATGGGACCAAGACTTTGGAACTCGGGCCGACTGTGGGTCGCCTGCCAGCAGGATAACCAAAGTGTAATGACTGCAACAGTGAAACACGATGAACATCAAGGTTTTCCATGACAAATACTTGCGGTCACAAGAAGAGGCTGGTTCAAAAGGTGCTATTGTCAGAGCTTGTAGAACGAATGATAAATCCCATGGTTGAATAGGTTCTCTAAAAAGGTGGATTCAGATGATTCACACCTTTTATGAAGGTCTTGCACAATTTATGGGACATAAGAGAGGAATCTTGGACACCCTCATGAAAATTAGAAATTGCAGCTAAATGAACTCTAATGGTAGAGGCCGATAGACCAGATTGAAAGAGGTCAGCCAGATAGTCTAGTATCAGACACTGGTGCTGAAAAGGGGTCTACTTGTTTATCTTTCAGCCAACAGGTAAATCTTTTCCACTTGCTCAGATAAGTAGTTCTAGTGGAAGACTTATGAAAAGCAATGAGAATATCACGTACTGGTAAAGAAAGATCATTCTGCCTGGCAGTCAAGGGAATTGGAGTAGCCAAGCCGTTAGCTTCAGGCTGTTCAGGTTGGGGTGAATCAGATTCTGTGGGTGCGAAATCACCTCCGGGATTGGATGGAGAATCCATGGACGATCTAATAGGCGAGGCCAAAGGAATGGGAACCAAATCTGTTGTGGCCAATATGGTGCTAGGAGGACTACCTTGCTCTTCAACCGCCGGGCTTTCTTTAGAAACTGGGGAATGAGAGGAAAGGGCGGAAATGCGTAGAGAAGACCCGAGGGCCAATCGTGGACTAGAGCGTCCCTGGGTGACTGCCCCGGAGGGGGAATCAGGGCGAAGTAGTTGCTGCATTTGTAGTTTGTCGGGGATGCAAAGTGGTCGCAAGGATGGCCCCAGTGATGGAAGATCTCCGCCACTATCAAGGGATTCAGGGACCACTCGTGAGGTTGCAGAATGCACCTGCTGAGTCAGTCTGCTATCACGTTGGAACTCCCGGGAATGTGCGTTGCTAAAAGAAAAAGTACAGTTTTGTACCTACCATAAATGTAGATGTCCGATAGGTATGCATCTGCAGTCATCACATATGGGTTGTCCTGCCTCAGGCAGCCCTTCGGTCGTCCGGATACCAAAGTCTGGGTCCGGCGTCGGCTGATGTCGCACTTTCCCCGACGTCAGAGCGCCTGGGGTATAAAAGCATCAGCCGACGCCATCTTCCTCAGTTTTTCTTGCCCCAGATGCCAGGTGCCCTCTAAGGAAGGCTAAATTTGGAGAGATGCATTTAAAAATCCAAACATGCACAATATAAAAACAAATACACCATAATAGATCACCCCAGCTAGCTATAAGAGGGGTAAGTACCCAAGAAATACCACAGAGGGGAAGGAGGGAGGGTAAACCTGACTGCAGATGCATACCTATCGGACATCTACATTTATGGTAGGTACAAAACTGTACTATGTCCTTCAAGGATGCATCTGCAGTCATCACATATGGGTAGAATACCATAGCCAATCTGGGGGTGGAGGAACTATGTAAAGGATGGTGTAGCTAAAATGCCCTGCAAGACTGCCGTAGCAAAGCCTGCTCTGGATCTGGAATATAAAGGTAAATTGTAATGCTTGGCAAATGTATGCACGGAGCTCCATGTAGCATCTTCTAAAATGTCCTTGGTAGCCACCCCTCTTAAGAAGGCTGTGGAGGTGGCTGTGGCTCTCGTGGAAGGAGGTCTAATGTTAGCTGGCACAGTTTTTCCATGAAAGGAGTAACAAAAACGAATGCAATTCCCTATCCATTTTGAAATCGTCTGTTTGGAAATTGCTTTTCCTTGTGTACCAGCAGCATATGCTACCAATAGCTGGTCAGTTTTTCTGTAACCTTTAGTTCTGTCCAAGTAGTAGCGCAACTGCCTGTGTATGTCCAGGGTGTGCAGAAGTTTCTCCCCTTTGTTTTGTGGATTTGGAAAGAAGGTAGGCAAGTGAATAGCTTGATTTAATGAAACCCTGGATACCACCTTTGGCATAAATGTAGGATTGGTTCTCAATGAAACTCTGTCCTGATGAAAAATAAGAAATGGCTGTACTGCCATAAGGGCCTGTAACTCAGATACTCTTCTTGCTGAGGTCATGGCCAGAAGGAAAGCAGTCTTCCAAGACAGGAACTGTAGTTCTGCAGATGCTGCTGGTTCAAAGGGAGGCAGTGTTAGTTTTTCCAACACGGGTTAAGGTCCCAAGTAGGTAGAGGTGGTTTCCTTGGAGGATTGATGTTTTTGATTCCTCTTAGAAACTGTCTTAGGAGAGGATGAGAGAAGACAGGTGGATCAGTATTGTACTCTGCTGAAATTGCTGAAGCATGAATTTTAATGGAAGAGTAAGACAGACCATTGTGGAACATTTCTGCCAAGTATTCCAGGATATGTGCCATGTTCATCACCGTCGCATCTAGGCCCTTTGTGGTGTTCCAAGTGTGAAATCTTTTCCATTTTGCTGAATATGCCTTTCTTGTGGAAGGCCGGCGAGCTTCCATAATAATATCTTTCACTCTCTAGGATAGCTTGTCCTGAGGAGGAGTCAATGTATTTTCCAGGCTGTTAGTTGCAAGGTTTTCAGGTTGGAATGCAGAGTTTTGTAATTGTGCTGTGTCAGTAGAAGTGGCCATAGAGGAAGAGGCCATGGTTTCTTTCGTGCGTGACATGCTCTTTAACAGTGGGTACCAGTGCTGTCTTGGCCAGTCCGGAGCTATCAGAATCGCTTTTGGCTGCTCTGTCCTGATCTTCAGTAAAACCTTGGTCATTAATGGGAGAAGTGGAAATGCATACACTTTCCATGCTTGTGGGTGGTATGTCCTTAAGCAGAATTTCTTCAGTTGATGATTGTGGGGGGAGGCAAAAAGATCTAAGTCCGGCCTCCCCCATGATTGTGTTATCTGTAGAAAGATCTCTGAGTGCAGCATCCATTCGTGTGCATCCATGATATTTCTGCTTAAGCTGTCCGCCAGTATATTGTCTTTCCCTGGCACAAACTGGGATTGTAGCTGTATATTGAGTTTCAAGGAAAGTTCCCATAGATTCACTGCCAGCCTGCAAAGAGGATAGGAATGGGTGCCTCCTTGCTTGTTTATGTACCACATAACCGTGGTGTTGTCTGTCCTTATTAGCAGATGGCCATGATGCAGAAAGGGTTTGAAAGCTTCGACTGCATGCATCACTGCCAGCATTTCCTTTTGGTTTATGTGCATGCGTAGCTCTTTTTGTGACCATAGACCCTGAATGCATCTGCCCTCCATGTGCGCTCCCCATCCGTGGTCTGAAGCGTCTGTTGTAATGGTTTGACTGGCTATTGGTTTGTTGAAGGGCAGACCCCTGTTTGACTGGCTTGCTTGAGCCCACCACAGAAATTCCTTTTGAAGGCATGGAATGAGTGGTATCAAAGTTTCCAGGCTGTGACTGCGCCGAGTCCATAAACTCCTTAGGTACCATTGTAGTTTCCTCATATGTAGTCTTGCTTGCGGAATCAGAAGGATGCAAGAAGCCATGTAACCCAGGGCCTGCAGGATTTTCCTTGCAGTCAGCTGGGTTTGTCTTGTCAGATTTTTGAAGTAATCTGGTAGTTGACTTTGTTCTTCTTCTGTGAGGAAGGCTATTTGGGTGGTTGTATCCAGATCTGCACCCAGAAAGGTTATTCTTTGGGATGGAACAAGTCTTGATTTGTGAAAGTTGACTGTATATCCCTAGGCCTGAAGTAGGTGGATGGCATAATTCAAATGTTTTACCAAAGTTTGGCGGCTGTCCGCTTGTATAAGGCAGTCGTCCAGATATGGGTATATTTGAATCCCCTGAAGTCTGCAGTGTGCAATTACTGATGCCAGGCATTTAGTGAATACTCTGGGCGCAGTAGATAAGCCAAAGGGCAATGCTGAGAATTGATAATGCTCAGACCCTGCAAGAAATCTGAGGTGTCTTCTGCAACTTTGCCTGATAGGGACATGCAGGTATGCCTCCTTGAGGTCTAGAGTTACCAGCCAAGACCCCTTGCCCAGCATGGGAAGGAGCTGCTGTAGAGTCAGCATTTTGAACTTTGGCACAATGAGATAAGTATTCAGTGCGGACAAGTCGAGAATAGGCCTCCATTGTTTTTCTTTTCTTGGAACAAGGAATAGTCTGGAATAAAATCCTTGGCCTTGTTCTGAGAGGAACCTTTTCTATAGCTTTCATTTGCATTAAGCTGGAAATTTGTTTCAAAGCCTCTGCCCTTTGATTCGGTGGCAGGTCTGGCATGCCCTTTCCTTTTGGTAATGTGTGGAAATGAAACCTGTATCCTTTGTCTTATTTGTAGTGTCCATTTGTCCCTTGTAATACTGTGCCAATTTTCTGAGAATAAAGAAAGCTTTCCGCCCAAAGGTGCTTCCAATTGAGCCCTGGTTGGCGGTGTCAAAGTAAAGTCATTGAGCCTGTCCTTGTGCAGCAGTTGAAGGTCCTGCGTTACCTCTCTGGTTGGGAAGCTGTCATTGACGCCCTCTGTAGGAGCCTCTAGCTTGCCCTCTACCTCTGGCATGCCTGTTCTTGCCTCTCTGAAACCTCTCTGTGTCTGGAAAGGACCAATTCTTGGAAGGCCAATTCCTGCTGAATCTTGGTGGTTGTACTTGGAGAAAATCTTTGACCGTTTGTACTGATTTTGCCTTTTCTTCAAATTTCTTTAGGACCTCCTGAGCCGTGGAGCCAAATAACTTTTGCTTTTCCAGTGGAGCATCCAGCAGCTTTGCTTTAACCTGGTCTGGCAGAGATTGTTCCTTCAGCCAAGCATGCCTACGTATGACTGCGCCAGTCATAGCTGACCTACATGAAGCTTCCAATGCATCATAACCACATTGCAAGAAATGGTTGCTAACCTGTTGTGTTATGTACCAGATCCTGAAGTGACTTGCGGTCTAGGGGGTCAGGTGAAGACAAGTTTTTTTATACAATTCATCTAACAAATACTCTTGGTACTGTATCATATGAAATTGACAATTTAATGCCCTCATAGAAAGAGTAGCAGAAGTATACACTTTTTTACCCCATCTCTCTAAAGCTCTGGACTCTCTTTCAGAGGGGAGAGGATTTTTAGCAGTGGCAGCTGCAACCCCTTTAGGGCCCTGGGAAATAGTTTCTGGATCAGCAGAGTGGGCCTTGTAAAGGTAAAGATGCGAGTCCGGGACCCTGTAGTACCTATCGGGTTTGGCAGGAGCCGGAGGGAGAGAATCAGGGGTTGTGCTAGAGTCAGAGTACACATCATCAATGACATTCAAAACAGGAGGAATAGCTAAAGGTCTATGCTGAGGCAAATGTAAAAGGTCCTTAATCTTTTCCTGGAATCAGAGAATTCCTGGCCCTGCCATTGGAAATGCTCTCTCATGGTGTGTAGTGTCTCCCCAAAGGAAAACTCTTCAGGAGGGGAGGCCGAGGGAATAGATTCCTCTGCATCAGAATCCTCGTAGGCCGAAAAAGCCTCCTCCTGGTGGTCCGAGAGAGTAGAGCCATCAGAGGCCTCATCTGAGGAGTGGGGATCAGAGGGCTCAACCCTGGGCCTTTTGTCCGGAGGAGGTTGAGAGCCCCTAATTAAGGAGATAAGATCCTCTGCTAAGCTTAGAATCTGTGAAACAGTAGAGGGTCCCTGAGGGATAACCTTGGGAGGCAAAGCTTTTGAGAGTTTAGCAGCTTTAGCCCTGGAGAATGCCTTAATGGACATGGATGCAGGAGGCCTGGCTGCACCACGTGCTGGTGTAGATTTGTCTAAAGGAATGGTGTCGGAAGGTTCCAGGACACCAGTTTCTGTTGGAAATTCAATAACAGACTCAGCCGGGGCCTCCGGGACAGAGGTAGTCAGTTGAGCGGTTTCGGTAATTGGAAGTACCAAGGACTCTGTTTCAGCCGAGACAGAGACACTCGCGGTAGGCCTGGCCGTGGTTTCAGCTGAAACCGCGGCCCGCGTGTTGGTCCTTGTCCTTCCGTTTCTTAACTAAATGAGAAGTCGGAGTCTCCGACGGCATCTTATACGAAAAACTAGCCCCAAAAAATTCCTCTGCAAACTCCGCCCGACGTCTAAGAGTGCGTCGGCTGAAGGAAGCACAGGCTGAACAGGCCGAGACGTCGTGGTCTGGGCCTAGGCAGGAGAGGCAGTAAGAGTGGAAATCCTTATGAGGTATTTGTTTCCCACAAGTTAAACAATTATTAACTTTATCTGACATCGACTGAGGCAAGCAAGATTCCCCAACGAGGTACTTAGCTTTTTGAAGTCTTCGGTAGCTGAATTACAGGAGCTGGCCGACCGGCACTTGCGAACTGCTTCTGCTTCGGGCACCAAACGGCAAGAAAGACTGAGGAAGATGGCGTCGGCTGATGCTTTTATACCCCAGGCGCTCTGACATCGAGGAAAGTGTGACATCAGCCGACGCCGGACCCAGACTTTGGAATCCGGCCGACCGAAGGGCTGCCTGAGGCAGGACAACCCATATGTGATGACTGCGGATGCATCCTTGAAGGACATCGGTTGGTAGCCATCGCTCATTGCCATATCATCATGGCCTCTTGACAAAGGGGGTAAGATTTGGTTCCACCTTGCTTGTTGATGTACCAGACCACCACCATGTTGTCTGATTGAATCGCAATTGTCCCAGACGGCTGCAGGGGATGGAATGCTTGCAATGCCAGAAGCACCGCCCTCAGCTCTAGAACATTTATATGCAGATGGGCCTCCAGTTGGGACCAAGTGCCTTCGACCGTCTGTCCCTGACATAGCCCCCCCCCCCCACCCCATCAAGGAGGTGTCTGTGGTCACTGTGGCCTTGGGTTACTGGGGGAAAGGGGGTGAGACAACTGTGAGAGACTGTGTGCCATCCACCAATTTAAATCCTGTTTGCACCTGTGGGTTACTCGAATTGTGGCTGAAAGAGGATGCTGAAAAGGATACCATTGGGTGAGCAGTAGCAACTGTAGAAGCATCATGTGAAACGTGGCCAGGGGAACAATGGTGATGGAGGCTGCCATGGAACCCAACAGCTGTAGAATCGAGTGAGCTGTGGATTTTTCCTTTGAAAGGATTGAAATTAGTTGTTGCTTTATCCTTAAAATTCTGTGCTCTGGAACAGCAGCTCAACAGTTTTTTTGTGTCCAATATAACCCCTATCAATTATTTTGACCGAGATGGGGTGAGATTGGATTTCTGCCAGTTTATGGTCATGCCGAGCCTTTGAGCAGCGAGGAGAGAGTATGCCAGGGCTTTTTCCAGTAGCGGTCTGGTGGGGGAGGAAATGAGCCAGTCGTCTAGGTATGGAAACACCTGGAATCCTTGAAGTCAAGTGAGCTGTGACAACTGCCATGCACTTTGTGAATACTCTGGGGGCTGTAGAGAGTCCGAAGGGCAGTACTCTGAACTGGTAGTGACTGGCTCCCACACAGAAACACAGTAAACTTCTTGATGGCCTGTCCACCTTCATGTGGTAGTACGCACCTTGAAGATCTATAGAGCACATCCAATCGTCTTTTTCCAAAAGTGGGAGGATAGACTGTATAATGACCATCCAGAATTTTTGTACTCTCACAAACTTGTTCAATACACCGAGATCCAAAATTGGTCTCCAGTCACCGGTTTTCTTTGGCACCAAAAATAGTCTCGAGTAGAATCCGGATCCTCTCTGGTCTGGAGGGACTATATGGATTAATTCTTTTCTTAGCAGCTTTTCTATATCTAGTGCTGCTTCTTCCCTTTGACTGGGTGGAACGTCGGGAAGATTTTTTTTTGAAGGGATGGGACAAAGATCGAAGGGGATATGATAACCTCTGGTTAAGATCCTTTGTACCCAAGAATCGGTGGTGATGGTTAGCCAGGCAGAAGGGTACATGGAGAAACGTCCCCCAACCACCTCCAGAGGAAAGGAGTTGGGCTGCACTTCAGGAGCGCTGGTAGGATTGACCAAGGAAAGAATCCCTGGAACCCTGGTTATGCGGTCACCCCCTGCCCCGAAAGGAGCGTCTTCCCTGTGAGTTCCCCTCTGCCTCTGGGGGAGAACTCTGTGTGTCACGGAAAAGACCCTTGGATTTCTTGAACCTTATCTTCCCACTGTTTTGGTTTCGGGAGAAAGAACGTTGAGGGGAATAATGGACACCTATGGCAGAAATGGTCTTACAGTCTTGTTCACATCTGGGCAGTGTGCTTTTAACTTTGGGCCCAAACAACAAGGAGGCTCAATGGGGGTATTAAGAAAGGAAGACTTAAAAGGTTCCATGACGCTGCACTAGCGCATCCAGCCATGTCATCTCAAGGCTGCAGATGAACCCGCCGCTCTAGCTGCTCTTTCTGATGCGCGAGATATCAATCGCATAGAAGAGTTAGATATAGACTCAATGGTGGCCAGCTGAGAGGCCACTATCATGGACCTCATCAGACACAGCACCAGCCAAGGTTTCAGACAGCTAAGAAACCAGATCCCTTTGAAGCCTGGTAAAATGTGCCATATAATTCAGGGACCTGATAGCAAAGGTCGCTGAAGCAAAAGTGCGCTCCCCTATTCTGTCCAGGGCCCGGGACTCTGCTAGGCGGATGGACAGTCTGGCTTTCTTCTTCTGCCAGATCCTTTTTTGTTGTGGCCGCCACCATCAAAGCATCTACAGGAAGACCTTTGGACCAATGGGGATCTGAAGCAGGAGGGGACAAAATCTTATCTGGCCTCCAGGGAATAGCTTCAACAGTATCAGGGGCCTTCCAAGCACGCTGCACGATGAACTTGATGAGTTTATTCGGCAGGTGGAGTAACCCAGGAGGTAGGGGGCTGGCCTCAGGGGTCGGATTAGAGGGCTGCCAGTCACCTCTCTGTTTCAGGATTTCAAGGATATCGCCAAAGGATACCTCAGACGGTGACTGAGGGGATCCTTCCCCCTCATCGAAATCTGTCTTCGGTGAGGGACTCCTGTGGAGTCCATATGCTTCCTCTTACACTAACTTTTCCAGTGGACCTCCTCAGCGGGAGAAGCTGGGGAAGACAATGGAAAAGGGGATTCCTGAGGGAATATGTCCTGAGGCCCTTGCACCTGCTGTCCGCTAGGTGCGACTTGTGAAACCAATGTACTAGAGGAGGGTGGAGGTATAGACAGTCCGGTATCGCCAGCAGCAGTGAAAGCCTTCTCCATCAATTGGAAGACTGGTCCCCCCCCCGGAGAGGAGTGTATGTGTAGGACAAGGGGCACTCCTCCCCTAAGCGGCTCAGCCTGCCTACTCAAGAGTCCCTGGATGGCTGTGGAGCAGCAAGCTATGCGTGTCACAGCTGACATCCTGGGTCGTAGCAAAACTTTCCTGCCACCAAGGCAACTGCAGTTCCTTAGTGAGATTCATAAAGGGAACTGCAGAAGGGGAAGACTGTACTATATCCATGGACTTCAAAGGCAATGAAGGAGGGCAATGAAGGAGGAGAATAAGAAGGTGTCTTTGGAGATGGGTGATCACCTCCCAAGGAAGGATAGTTCCTAGGGGGTGGAATACCTCTGGCCAAGAATGCCTGGTTCACAAGACGTAACACATCATGTTCAGAAAGACTTCTAGTGGACCTCACAGAGACTGAGGGAGAAACAGGCCTGTCAACAAAAGAGGCAGACTCGGTGCCCATCTCATTTGACCGCATAGAGGACAACGGTGCCGAGAAAGACTGAACTACTGTAGTCTGCACCGAAGTAATCGATGCCAATGTCATTGTCTGCACTTCCACAGGGATCGATGCCGAAGCTGGAACTGACAAAACTGGAGTCAACAATAAAGGCCTCTGTTCCGAGTAAGATCTCTGAGCCGACTAGGTCAAGGTCTGCGCCGACTGAACGGTCGGTGCCGATACAGTGGTAATGGTCTGAACAGAGGAGCCCCTCGGTGCTGATATGTAGAAGGCTGCAGGAGAGGACGGAGCCAAAATCACTAATGGAGCCGAAGGCCTCTGTGCCGAAATTTTAGCCTTTTTAGATTTTGGTTGGTGAGAGTCTCCAGCCGGGGACGAAGGCAAGGATTTAGCCTCAGTAGAAAGTACAGTTTTGTACCTACCATAAATGTAGATGTCCGATAGGCATGCATCTGCAGTCCTTACAAATGGGTTGTCCTGTCGTCAGGCAGCCCTTCGGTCGGCCGGATTCCAAAGTCTGGGTCTGGCCTCGGCTGGTGTCGCACTTCACCCGACGTCATAGCTGCAGTTCTTCGGGTATAAAGGCATCAGCCGACGTCATTTTCCTCAGTGTTTCTTGCCCCAGATGCCAGGTGCCCTCTAGGAAGGCTAAATTTGGATAAATGCAAATGGTTCCAAATAGTAGAGAGCAAACAAAAATAAGCATGTATGTACATATATACAAACAAATACACCATAATAGATCCCCCAGCTAGCTACAAGATGGGCAAATACCCTAGGAGTACCACAGAGGGGAAGGAGGGAGGGTAATCCTGACTGCAGATGCATGCCTATCGGACATCTACATTTATGGTAGGTACAAAACTGTACTATGTCCTTCAAGGATGCATCTGCAGTCCTTACAAATGGGTAGAATACCATAACCAAACTGGCGGAGGAGGAGAAATAAGATTATGGTGTAGTTAAGATCCCTTGCAAAACAGCAGTGGCAAAACCTGCTCGGGATCTGGAGTATAAAGGTAAATTATAATGCTTGGCAAATGTATGCACGGAGCTCCAAGTAGCAGCCTCTAAAATGTCCTTGGTAGCCACTCCTCGTAAGAAAGCTGTGGTAGTGGCTGTAGCCCTTGTAGAGTGAGGCCTGATGTTTTCTGGAGTTTTCTTCCCATGGTAGGAGTAACAAAATCTAATGCAATTTCCTATCCACTTAGAGATTGTCTGTTTTGAAATTGCTTTTCCTTCCATTCCTGTCGCATATGCTACCAGTAGCTGGTCAGTCTTTCTATTGCTCTTGGTCCTGTCCAGGTAGTAGCGTAATTGTCTATGTACATCCAAGGTATGCAACAGTCTTTCTCCCTTGTTCTGTGGGTTGGGGAAGAATGTTGGTAGGTGGACAGCTTGATTTAAAGATACCCTGGAGACCACCTTTGGCATAAAAGAAGGATTAGTTCTCATGGACACTCTATCTTGATGGAAGATCAGGAAGGGCTGTACTGCCATTAATGCCTGTAGCTCAGATACCCTTCTTGCTGAAGTGACTGCAAGCAGGAAAGCAGTTTTCCATGATAAGTACTGTAATTCTGCTGTTGCTGCTGGCTCGAAAGGAGGGAGTGTCAACTTTTCTAGCACAAAGTTCAAGTCCCATGCTGGCAATGGTGGCTTCCTAGGTGGCTTTACATTTTTAATCCCTCTCAGAAACTGCCTGAGCAGAGGATGTGAGAAGACTGGAGGATCCAAGTTGTATTCTGCTGAAATAGCTGATGCATGGATCTTAATGGAAGAATAGGACAGGCCATTGTGGAAGAGCTCTGCCAAGTATTCCAGGATGTTAGCTATGTTTACCAGTGACACATTCTCTCCTTTTGCAGTACTCCAAATGAGATATCTTTTCCATTTTGCTGAATAATTTTTTCTTGTTGAGGGTCTGCGAGCCTCCAAGATGATGTCTTTAACCCTTTGAGATAAATCTGGGTTATTTGGTCTTATGCAATGTTCCAGGCAGCCAGCTGCAGTGTTTTCAGGTTTGGATGCAGGGTTTTGAAGTTGTTCTGTGTTAACAGCAAGGGAACTAGGGGCAGAGGCCATATTTGTTCCCGAAACATGCTCCTCAGTAATGGGTACCAATGTTGCCTTGGCCAGACTGGAGCTATCAGGATGATCCTTGGACGGTCTTCTTTGATCTTCAATAGCACCTTGTGCATCAAAGGAAGAGGTGGGAATGCATATGCTGTCAGGTTTTTCCAACTGAAAGATAGGGAGTCCACTTTCCAAGCAAGTGGGTGGTACGTCCTTGTGCAGAATTTTTTCAGTTGGTGATTGTGTGGGGATGCAAATAAGTCTATTTCTGGTAGTCCCCATTTCCCTGTAATGGTTTTGAAGATGTCCGGATGCAGCATCCATTCGTGGACATCCGTGGTAGTTCTGCTTAGGATGTCTGCTAGTATATTTTCTTTTCCTGGCACAAAAATTGCTTGAAGCTGAATGTTGAAGCTCAGTGCCACATTCCAGAGGTCCATTGCCATCCGGCATAGAGGGTATGAATGTGTGCCTCCCTGTTTGTTGATGTACCACATAACTGTGGTGTTGTCAGTCCTTATCAGCAGTTGACCCTGTCGAAGAAATGGTCTGAATGCCTGAATTGCCAGTTTTACTGCCAGCATTTCCTTTTCATTTATGTGTAGGTGCAGCTGGTCGAGTCCATAAGCCTTGTATGCACTTGTCCAGCATGTGCGCCCCCCAACCGAGGTCTGAGGCATCTGTTGTGATGGTCTGGCTTGGTTGAGTACTGTGGAAGGGCAGTCCCTTGTTTGATTGACAGGCCTGAGCCCACCATTGGAATTCTTGTTTCAGGCATGGAATTATTGGAATCTGGGTTTCTAGGCTGTGCTTGTGCTGAGACCATAAATTCCTTAGGTACCACTGTAACTTCCTCATATGTAGTCTGGCATGTGGAATCAATATTATGCAGGATGCCATGTAACCGAGAGCTTGCAGGACTTTTCTTGCTGTTAGCTGGTTCTGCTTTGTTAATGCCATGAAGTAGAGAGGGAGTTGCTCCTGTTTTTCTACTGTCAGGAATGCCATTTGTTTTGATGTGTCCAAATCTGCACCCAAGAAGGTTATCCTTTGGGATGGTATCAGCCTTGACTTTTTTATATTGACTGTGTATCCCAGGGCTTGTAGTAGATGAATGACCCTTTCCAAATCTTTTGTTAATTTGTTTTTGTTGTCCGCTTGTAACAGGCAGTCGTCCAGGTAAGGATAAATTTGAATACCCTGAGGCCTGCAATGAGCAATTACTGATGCCAGGCATTTCGTGAATACTCTGGGCGCAGTAGATAAGCCAAAGGGCAATGCTGAGAATTGATAATGCTCTGATCCTGCAAGAAATCTGAGGTATCTTCTGCAATTTGGTCGTATGGGGACGTGCAGGTATGCCTCCTTGAGATCTAGAGTTACCAGCCAAGACTCCTTGCCCAGCATGGGAAGAAGCTGCTGTAGGGTCAGCATTTTGAATTTTGGAACAATGAGGTATGTGTTTAAAGAGGACAGGTCGAGAATAGGTCTCCATTGGTTTTCTTTTCTTGGTACCAGGAAGAGTCTGGAGTAAAATCCTTGTCCTTGTTCCATAGATGGTACCCTTTCTATAGCTCTCATCTTTAGTAAGTGAGTTATTTGTTCTAGAGCTTCTGCCTTCTGATTTGGAGGTAGGTTTGGCATTCCTCTCTTCCTTGGTAGAGTATGGAAGTGAAACCTGTAACCTTGGTCTATTGTCTGTAAAATCCATTTGTCTCCTGTGATGTAATGCCAGTTTACTGAAAATAAGGCTAGCTTCCCGCCTAAGGGTGCTTCTAGTTGTTCCCTGGTAGGCGGTGCCAGAGCCAAGTCACTGTGATTGCCCTGTGGAAGTGGTGGTGGCTGGATCTGTGGCTGTACCTCGCTGGTTGTTAGCCTGCCACTGACGTCCCCTGTAGGCACCTCTGGATTGACCCCTGCCTCTTGAGCGCCTATTCCTGCCTCTCGGAGCTCTGGAGGTGTCTGGAAAGGACCAATTCTTGGAAGGCCAGTTCCTGCTAAACCTTGGAGGCTGGACCTGCAAGAAATCCTTGACTGTCTGAACAGATTTTGCTTTCTCTTCCACCTTCTTCAGCACCTGCTGCAGGGGAGCCAAACAAATTGAGCTTATCCATGGGAGCATCTAGGAGCTTTGATTTAACATGGTCTGGTAAGGACTGCTCTTTCAACCATGCATGTCTTCTGATCACTGTGCCAGTCATGGCTGATCTAAAGGAAGCCTCCAGTGCATCATAGCCGCATTTTAAGGAATTATTACTGACCTGCTGAATGTTATGTACCATTTCCTGTACAGATTTTTTGTCTAATGGTTCATCCGAGGACAGTTTTTTAGTTAATTGGTCTAACAAATTCCTGATACTGAATCATGTGGAATTGACAGTTCAAGGTCCTAGCTGAAAGAGTAGCAGAAGTGTAAACTTTTTTACCCCATCTCTCTAAGGCCCTAGATTCCCTTTCAGAGGGGAGGGGGTTTTTGATAGAAGAAGCTGCTACAGCCTTGGGTCCCTGGGAGATAGTTTCGGGATCTGCAAAAGGGGCCTTATACAAATGATAATGTGTGTCCGAACCCTGTAGTACCTATCGGGCTTAGCAGGGGCCGGAGGAAGAGAATCAGGAGCAGTACAAGCATCATTAAAAGCATCATCCACAACAGTAAGTACTGGAGGAATGGCTAAAGGCCTATGCTGTGGCAAATGCAAAAAGGTTCTAAGCCTTTTCCTAGAGTCTGAAAAATCCTGGCCCTGCCATTGAAATTGTTCCCTCATAGCATGCAAGGTTTCCCCAAAAGAAAATTCCTCAGGCGGAGAGGCAGAAGGAATGGAGTCTTCTGCATCAGAGTCCTCATAAGGAGAAAAGGGCCCTCTGGAGGGTTTGAATTATCTGACTCATCAGAGGATCCATCTGGAGAAACTGGCTCAGGGGGCTCTACTCTAGTCCTCTTCTCTGGAGGTGGGTGAGAGGCCCTGTCTGGATGTGGTTGGGATCCCCGGATCAAAGAAATGAGATCCTCTGCTAGACTAAGCATTTGTGAACTGGAACTAGGCCTGTGAGAGGGGGTCTTAGCAGGCACCGATTTGGTAGATTTTGCTGCTTTAGCCCTGGCAAAGGCCTTAATAGACATGGATGCAGGAGGCCTAGCAGCTCCACGTGCAGGGGTAGAAATATCCAAAGGGATAGTATCAGATAAATCCTGCGAACCTGCAAGAGCAGGTGGGATTTCAGTAGCAGATTCAGCCAGGCTGGATGAGGCCTCGGTAAGTGGCAAGCTTTCGGCCGAAGGAAGAACCATGGACTCGGTTTCAGCCGAAACAGAGACACTTGCGGTTGGCTTAACCGCGGTTTCGGCCGAAACCGCGGACCGCGAGTGTGGGTCCTTTTCCTTGCGTTTTTTAGAAATTTGCGTAGTCGGAGTATCCAACGGCATAATGTAAGCAAAATCGGAGCCGAAAAACTCTTCAGCAAATTCCGACCGACGTCTAAGCGTCCGTCGGTTGAAAGAAGCACAGGCTAGACAAGCTGCTACGTCGTGGTCTGGGCCTAAACAAGGTAAGCAGTAAGAGTGGAAATCTTTATGAGGTATTTGTTTCCCACAAGTTAAACAGTTATTCACTTTTTCTGACATCGGCTGAGGCAAGAAAGAGTCCCCAACGGAGTACTTAGCTTTTTAGAAGTCTTCGGTACTTGTAGTAGTAATCTCTGGTTCTGACCGACCGGCACTTGCGAACAGCTTCTGCTTCGGGCGCCACGCGGCAAGAAAGACTGAGGAAAATGGCGTCGGCTGATGCCTTTATACCCGAAGAACTGCAGCTATGACGTTGGGTGAAGTGCGACACCAGCCGAGGCCAGACCCAGACTTTGGAATCCGGCCGACCGAAGGGCTGCCTGACGACAGGACAACCCATTTGTAAGGACTGCAGATGCATCCTTGAAGGACATACATCCATTTTCTTATGGGCCTTAGGAGGGGTTGAGACCTCTGACCCAGAAATAGCCTCTGAAAAGGGAGATTTTAGAAGTCTCTTCAGTATCAGCTCATTTTTCCTTTCTAACAAAGTTCTATTAGAAAAGTTTTCACAAATAGTACAAGGTGGTTAAACAGATAAATGGGAAGCTCCCAAACAATAAACACAGAGTGTGCATCAGAAGTAGGCAGTTTGTGTCCACAATCGGAACAAAGCTTACACCCCGGACTACCCTTTTTATCTGCCATATTAACAAATAGAAAAGTACCAACAATGGTACAAGAGAGTACCCGAAGGCATAAAAAAGAAAGGGAAAAGTATTACCAACGATGGTAAGGAGAAAATTACCTCTCGGTAAAAAGGGTAAATAAAAGACAGAAAATACCTGAGGAAATTATGAACACTAGATGCAATAGGGTAAGAGACAATAAAAGATCAACTTTTCTGACAGAAAAGTAATTTGTAAAGCAATTAAACAACAATTGACTGTACTTCGCACAAGAGAAGTAGCTTGACATGACCGGATGGCAACGCGGGAAACTAAATCTGGGGTAACAAGGAGAGGGGAATTGTGGTTAAGAGTTTAGCTTGAGAGTTTGAAGCTGACGCGAGCTTGGAAAACGGCCGGCTCGGTTCAGAGTTCGGAACAGAGACCCATGCGCAAGGAATGAACAAGGATTAACAATATCAAATCACCTTTTCACAGGCAATGTCTTGCTAGGGACAGGCATCCCCAGTCTGGCTAGGCAGACAGATATTCCCCCCCTGCTGCTTCTTCCAACATAAGAATGGCTCTTCCTTGCTCACCAAGAGCACTTCAACAGCCACAAGCAACATGTCTAACCCTCCAATCGATGGTGGTTGTAAGGACAACACCTGAGAGCCAGGGGAACATAAATGGCCTTAGGAACCAGAAATGGCCACAGCAGTCACCCTTCTGAGACTGAAGCCATTTAGTAGCCTGTCAAAGGGACAAAGGCTGTGCAGATATTTTTTCCATTTTGTGGCTGAAAGGAACAACCACCAAAGAACTAGAGGGTTGTTCCATGGTGAAGCCAAGAAAAATGCCTGAATCCTGGGAAAGCCTGGCAGCAATAGTTGGTGAAACTCCCAAGTATTAAAGTTTATTCTTCCACAACAAAACGCAGTGAAAAGAACTTTAAACGCCTAAAACTATTTTTCCTGCCCAAACGTCAACAACTTTTCCCCTCAAAAGTAAAAAGTAACACTCCCAGTAAAAACTGAATAAAAATCACATAAGCCCATAAAACACTTTTTCCTAGCTTAAAAACAATACTTTTATAGACAAAGTTAATTTACTGTCATAAAAAAAATGTGAAAGGTTTTCCTCCTAAAGGGAACATATGGAGAAATGTTAAGAGCTGTCCATCAATCCTCGAAAGTGCACAAGAGGATGGCTCTTCAGCAGCAGGAAAGCTCTGAAGGATTTGGCACCCAAACAATTTCTTCAGCTCAGCTCGAGCTGACTAACTGTTTGGGCACACAGAAGGCACCCTAATGCTTTGGAAGCTGGCCAGCTAGCAGGATACAACCCATACAGCTAAGGCTACTAGACATGAGATCATATAATAAACATATTAATATGCAATTCAGTAGAAGGATTAACACCTCAATACAGTTAAAATTTATACTGGGCCTTTCAAAAGGGTTTTGTGATGCCTTTGTCTGCAGTTATGCTTATGAAGACTGATAATACAACTTTTCAAAGTAGCAACTGATGAAAGGATCACCTCCCCACCTTACTTTGACAGTCCAACTTTACTACTTAGTAAAGCCAAAAACAAAGTCCTTTAGTTTTGCTCTGTGGAATGGATCTTTGATTAAACTTATCACAACTTCATACAACATACAGCCTTTCAGCTAATTAAGAAATACAGCTAATTTTGTAATCCTTTTATTAACTTTACCTGGCAAAGTACGCAATGTACTCTGCATATTAGTGTGCAAACAGACTTCATCCTATTTATGTATCCTACTATATATATGCAGGACACACTAAAATAAAATTAAAACAATGAAGGACACCAGTTCTGTGGCACAGAAAGACAGAACCCTGAATGTGCCCCATATGAGCTTGGCTCATTTAAAATCTTGCATGTTGGGAGAAGTCAGCATGGCAGATATGGCTTGAGTGGCAAAGGACAGCCTCCCCATCCCAAGTTAGGGAGTCAATTTCCTTCCACTGTAAGAAAACTACCTGTGAAAAAGCAAAGTACTACATTCTGATATGCAAGGACTCAGAACTACGACCCTTGCCAGAGGGCAGGAATTAAACAGAGCATCTTGTGTACACACAAGAGTGTGTTCACAGCAGCAGTAGTCAAGTACTGCATAACACCTACCAGCCAAAAGGGAAAAGGTCTTTTAGAAGAGTATGTAAATCTCCTGATCTCTAACCAAGACAAAAATCACCACTTCCAGCGCCCACCTCTCACTCCTGATGTACTGTGGTATCAGAAAGTCAAGAGCAAGGATAAACAAATGAGCCAATGGGACATGGTTTGATGGCCACTCTGTGGATGAGGAAGCCAAAAAATGACAAGAGACCAGAGAGAGAAAGTTCAATACTCTGGACTGAACAGCCACTATTCAATTGCTGCAAGACAGTCAAAAACTCAATTTGTAAGAAATTTCTTTAGCCTGGTCACAATCTAATAAACTTTATAATGTCTTCAAAAGTATGACCAGAATTGTGGGGCTTAAACAAAATATTTAAGTACTTTGTGACAAGAGAAAAACTCAGGAAGAACAGACTGAAATACTAATCAAACACCACTAATGGGGACTGGTTCAAACATGTGAATAAAGGATCTAATGGTGCCATTTTAAAATGAGAATATACTTGAAAGTGTAGTACAGATCAATGACAGAATGTCAGCTTTTCAAAATGTCAGTTGTAACATCGAACCTAGTTTACAGACAACACTGAAAGCTGAAAAAGCCAAACTTCAGATCATCTAAAAGTATTCTTTTGCTGGGGGAAGTCCCTCTGCACCCTTCACCCCCTGCTAATTACTAACACCAACTCGGACACTGTTCTACAGCTGAAAATGGGCAAAACCTCAAATCACCGCTAGACCACAATCTCACACAACCACCTACTTGCCCTGTGTGATGCTCCAACATTCAGCTTTTTCAGCTACTGATGCTGTGGTCTTTTGATGAAATAGATTCAATGTTATGGTGGTCAACATTTTGAAAAGTTGGCATTCTAAAGTAGACATGTATATTACAAATGGCAACCACAAAATTTAAGATTAGTTATCCTGCAAGACTGGTTATCTTTTTCGTTTATCACTACACAACTGCCAACATTAAATATATCTGAATGAATGGCTCAGGAATAAAGATGTCACAGTACTAGCAGTGAAGTGAAGCAGATACACGATTTGTAAAAGTAAATTAATTTTATATGAAAACAGAAAAGTTATTTTCAATTCAAAAGCCCTTCCAAGTTTCTTGGCCAGAATTTTAGTAATGTCTAGGTTTCATACAAAACAACAAACATAACATGTTACTTTCTTGAACAGTACACTTAACATGCTTACAGATTTCTTTATTTCAACTGCTGGTAGAGTGGTAGGAGAACTGTTCTGTTCTGCATTGTTTTGTCCACTTTTCGTATCTCCAAATTTGGAAATAGGACGGTATAATCTGTTTTTCTTAGTATTTTCTTCTTTTGATTCTGCAAATTCAGCATATAAAAATATTACAAACCTATAAAACATCTGCAAAACAGGATTGCAAAATAATGTGAAGCCAAAAAGACAACTTGCTCATCTCATAAAATTCCATCTCTGCAATGTTTTGCAATCTGCTATATCTGCAGCATTTTGTGAAACTTTATTAATCACTTACAGTAAAAGCCTAGAGACACACACAGACCCAGACATGTTAATACTTCAGTCGTACACCAAACTATTTGCTACTTTCAGTCTGCTCAGTACTTATCTGCTGGTTATTTTAACTATGCACTTATTATGCAAATAGAGGTGTCAAACTTCAAGTTATTTAGTCACAATGCACCTGAAAAAGCGAATACTCAAAAACAATCTACATTAAAAAAGGTAAACCTCTACTACAGAAAATTTACTTCATTTTAAGTTTTCTAATATATATGTGTACAACATCTGCAAGAAAACCTACCCCATTATGTGATGTTAATGTAACTGTTAATAAAAATGAAAATCAATCTTCGTTAGGCATGCAAACTGAAAACGGCAATGTAAAGTACTCACTGTAAAGTACAGTGGTGTACACTTACCATAAATGTAGATGTTAGAGTGTATTCACTGTTGCAGTCATTACATTTGGGTAATCTGCTGGAAGGTTGCCCTCAGTTGGCCTGAATAAAAGTCTTGGGTCCTGCGTAGGTTGCTGTCTCCTCTTCCATGACGTCAGGTCATCAGGGGTATAAAACATGCAGCCGACACCATTTTAATCAGTTTCTTGCCCAAGATGTCAGGTGCCCCCCCAAATGGGGAGCAAACTATATATATATATATATATATATATATATATATATATATATATATATATCTATATAAATGAACTGCAAATATATAAATGCACCTTAGAAACATAAAATTTACCCTCAACTAAAAGCAAATACACCACAAAGGCTTTTGAGTATAGTGAAGGAAAGAAAAGGTATAGAATGGGGGATGGCGGGTGGGTAACCCGGACTGCAACAGTGAATACACTTGAACATCTACATTTATGGTAAGTGTACACAAAGTACAGTTTTGTACCTACCATAAATGTAGATGTTAGAGTGTTCACACTGCTGCAGTCATTACACTTGGGTTATCCTGCCGTCAGGTGGTCCCGCAGTCGGCCTGAGTTCCAAAGTCTTAGTCCGGCGTCAGTTGCTGTCACTTCTTCCCTGACGTCAGTGCGCCAGGGGTGTACAAGATGCATCCGACGCCATTTTCTTCAGTTTTTCTTGCCCCAGATGTCAGGTGCCCCCAAGTAGGTAGGCAATACATATTGCTAATCAAAAATATACAATAAAAACAATACCTTCAGTTACCAGCAAATACACCCCAAAGGTTGTATAGGATAGAAAGGTATAGATAAGTCCAGCTAGTTCAGAGGGGATGGCAGGAGGGTACCCTGGACTGCAGCAGTGTGAACACTCGAACATCTACATTTATGGTAGCTACAAAACTGTACTATGTTCATAGTGTTACACTGCTGCAGTCATTACAATTGGGTAGAATCCCAAAGCTGAGGTTGGGTGGCTGGTCTATAAAGAGAGTTAGGATTGTCTATGAGGCCCTGCAGAACTGCAGTGGCAAATCCTGCTCTGGATTTAGAGTAAAGAGGCAGGTGGTAATGCTTGGTAAAGGTGTGCACTGAACTCCAAGTTGCACCCTCCAAAATTTCCTTGGTAGGTACTCCTCTGAGAAAGGCTGTTGAAGTGGCTGTTGCCCTGGTGGAATGTGGCTGTTGCCCTGGTGGAATGTGGCCTAATGTTATTTGGGACTGATTTTCCATGCTGTGTGTAGCAGTACCGAACACAGTGTCCTATCTATTTGGATATAGTCTGCTTTGAGATGGCCTTGCCCTGTGATCCTGCAGCATATGCTATAAACAGTTGCTCAGTTTACCTGAAAGCCTTTGTTTTGTCCAAGTAGAAGCGTAGCTGCCTGTGTATGTCCAAAGAATGTAGAAGTTTGTCCCCTTTATTCTGGGGGTTTGGATACAAAGTTGGCAAATGGATGGTTTGGTTAAGAGCCACAATAGATACCACCTTTGGCATAAAGGTAGGGCTTGTCCTTAAAGATACCCTGTCCTGATGAAAAATTATAAAAGGTTCCACTGCCATTAATGCCTGTAGCTCTGAGACTCTTCGTGCTGAAGTTACTGCCAGGAGCAGAGCTGTTTTCCATGATAAAAATTTTAGATCGGCTGTATTGGCTGGCTCAAACGGTGGTAGGGTCCGTTTTTCCAAAACGGAATTAAGGTCCCAAGTCAGTGTTTATGCTCTCCGGGGCGGTCTTATGTTTTTAGCCCCTCTGACGTACTGCTTTAGCAAGGGATGAGAGAATAAAGGAGGATCCGTGTTGTAATGTGCTGAAATGGCAGAGGCGTGGATCTTAATCGATGAGAAGGATAGGCCTCTGTCCAGCATCTCAGTTAAGTAGTGTAAAATCTGAGGAATGTTTGGAACAAGAGGGTCAAGTCTTTGAGCCTGGTTCCAGGCGCAGAATCTCTTCCATTTTTCTGAGTAAGCTTTCCTAGTGCTAGGCCTCCTGGCCTACAAAATGACATCCATAACAGCTTTAGAGAGGTGTTGTTTGTTTGACTAATGTATCTGCCATGCAGCCAGGTTTAGGGTTTTGAGCTGTCTGTGCAGGATCGGATTGTTTTGTTGAGTCAGAAGGTGTGGAATTTGAGGCAAAATCCATGGTGGGCCTTGAGCCAAGTTCCTTAAGATAGGGTACCAGTGCTGGCATGGCCAGTCTGGAGCAATCAGGATCATCTGTGGTTTTTCTTGTCTGGCTTTTAGGAGTACCTTTGAAAGGAGAGGCAGTGGCGGGAAGGCATAAACTTTTAGGTTTTTCCAGCTGAACAGAAGAGCATCCACTTTCCATGCTTGTTTGTGATAAGTCCTTGTGCAGAATTTTTGTAGTTGGCAATTCAGTGGGGAGGCAAAAAGATCTATGTCTGGGCATCCCCACTTTTGCGCTACCATGCTGAAGATTTGTGGATTCAATTTCCATTCGTGAGGGTCCATGATATTTCTGCTTAGATAGTCTGCCAGAGTATTTTTCTTTCCTGGCAGGAATTGTGCTTGCAGGTGAACTTGATACGTTAGAGCTGTCTTCCACAAGGTCATGGCTTGCCTGCATAGGGGATAAGAATGAGTGCCCCCTTGCTTGTTTATGTACCACATTACTGTGATGTTGTCTGTCTTTAGTAGTAATTGTCCTGAATGTAGAAGGTCCTTGAAAGCTGTTAGGGCATTTTGAACAGCCAACATCTCTTTTTGATTGATGTGAAGATGCATCTGGTCTGTGGTCCACTTGCCCTGAATGCATTTTTCTGCCATGTGTGCTCCCCATGCATAATCTGAAGCATCTGTTGTTAGAGTTTGCCTGGCTGTGGGCTGAGTGAAAGGCTGACCCTTGTTTAGGTGACATGCCTGTGCCCACCATCGAAACTCCTGTTGTAAGCAGGGAGTCATTGGTATTACTGCTTCTAAACTGTGAGAGTGTTGAGTCCAAACACTTTTCAGGTACCACTGTAATTTCCTCATATGCAGTCTGGCATATGGTATTAGTAGTATGCAGGATGCCATGAATCCCAGGGCCTGCAGAATTTTTCTTGCAGGGAGATGGGACTTTCTTGCCAGCAATTGAAAATACTGAGTTAGTTGAACTTGTTTGTCTGGCGTGAGGTAAGCCATCTGGGCCGTTGTATTTAAGCTGGCACCCAGGAATATAATCTGTTGCGAGGGCACTAGTTTTGACTTATTTTCGTTACTGTGTACCCTACAGAAATGAGCAACCTTTTTACAAACGCCAGATGCTGTAGAAGAATGTCCTTTGTCTCTGCTTGAATGAGGCAGTCCAAGTATGGATATATTTGAATTCCTTTTTGTCTGCAAAATGCAATTACTGGTGCCAGGCACTTTTTGAAGACCCTGGGCACAGTAGATAAGCCAAAGGGCAGTGCAGAGAATTGGTAGTGCATTGCACCAGCTTTGAATCTGAGGTATCTTCTGCAATTTTGTCTGATAGGGACATGCAGGTATGCCTCTTTGAGGTCCAGAGTAACAAGCCAAGCCTTCTTGCCCAGCATGGGTAGAAGCTGCTGTAATGTCAACATTTTGAATTTCGGAATATCCAGGTAAGTATTCAGAATTGAAAGGTCTAGTATGGGCCTCCAGGCCTTGTCCTTTCTGGGGACCAGGAAGAATCTTGAGTAAAATCCTTGTCCTTGTTCCTGTTGTGGTACTTTTTGAATAACTCTCATGTCCATGAGGGCTGAAATTTGTTTTTGTGCCTCTGCCCATTGATTTTGTGGCAGGTCTGGCATTCCTTTTAGCCTTGGTAAAGTATGAAAGTGGAATCTGTAACCTTGCGACCCAATATTCAGGACCCATTTGTGTTGAGTGATTGTTTGCCAGTTTTGAGAAAAAAGTGCTAGTTTTCCCCCTAAGGGGGCTTCCAAAAGGGACGTGCTTGGCGTACGAAGGGGAAAGTCATTGTGACTTTCTTGTATGGTTGAGACTTGTCCTCACCATCGTTTGGGGTTGAGGTGCCCCACTGTCATTGCCTGTTTGAGCCTTGGGGTTGAGATCTGCCTCTTGGGCGTCTGTATCTGCCTCTCTGTGGCCTGTCTGACACTGGAAAGGACCAATTCTTTGTTGGCCAATTTCTGCTACACCGAGGTGGCTGTACCTGTAAGAATTCCTTGACTGTTTGCATAGACTTAGCTTTATCCTCCATTTCCTTTAACACCAAACAAGGTATCATGCTGTAAAGGAGCATCCAATAATTTTGCCTTAACATGATTAGGTAAACTTTGTTCTTTTAACCAAACATGTCTTCGTATCACAGAACCTGTAACTGCGGCTCTACAAGAGGCCTCTAAAGAATCAAAACTACATTGCAGAGTATGCTTTCCCACCTGTTCAACTGCATGCAATAAATCCTGCATTTCTTTACAATCAGGAGCTTCTGTGCTTGCAAGCATTTTCTGTTTTAACTGAGCCATTAAATATTGTTGGTACTTAAGCATGTGAAACTGGCAATTTAAAGCTCTTACTGCTAAAGTTGCAGAAGTGTATACTTTCTTCCCCCATCTATCCAAAGCTCTGGAATCTCTGTCAGAGGGTACTGGATTTTTTGCAATGGAAGCCTTAACCCCTTTTGGACCCTGGGAAATAGTTTCTGGATCAGCAGAAGGGTTTTTGTAAAGAAACTTGTGAGAGTCAGGGATTCTATAATACCTATCTGGCTTGGCTGGAGCAGGGCGCAAAGAGTCAGGAGATAAACTGGATTCAGAGAACACATCATCCACAATATCTAGCACAGGCAGAATGGAAATGCTCCCTCATGGTATGTAAAGTTTCCCCAAAAGAGTAATCCTCAGGAGGAGAGGCTGAAGGAATAGATTCTTCAGCATCAGAGTCCTCATAGGGGGTAGAGAATATCCCTGGTCTGAAGAGGAATCAGAGGAAATGGAAACCTGATCAGAGGAGTCATAGTCTGTATCCTACTTAGGCCTTTTCTCAGGAGGGGGGATGGGAACCCCTGACTAGAGTAATGAGGCCTTCTGCCATTTAAGCATCTGTTTCTTAGGCATGGAGGACTGTCCAGGAGAATGCTTTACTTGTTTCTTTGTCTTTAATGTTACCTTTGTCTTGGCTGTTTTAATGGTAAGTTGTGAAGGTCTGTAAACACCCTCAGAAGCCGATGCCTGCTCAGCGGCTCCGGACCCATCTGAGGGATTAGTTTCCATAGACCCAATACCTTGAGTTTCCAGAGGCCTAGATGTCTCCACGTGGGAGTCGGCAGCGGCCTGTGGCTCTGGGGTAGCGGGCGTCAGGGGCTGCGAAAGTGCCTCACTGAGAAAAGGCGAACCAGCGACTGGCCTAGAAGAGGTTTCTTTGTCGGTTTTGGACCTCAGATGCCTGTCTTTATCCTTGTCTTTGCATTTTTTTGGTATTGAGGTCGTCTGCTGATCCGACGGCATCGTATAATTGAACCTTCGGCCAAAGTAGTGCAAAGCAAAATCAAAACGACTTTTTATAGTGCGTTTGTTAAATCTAGCACAAAACCGACAGCTAGTGACGTCATGATCAGGGCCTAGGCATGGAATACAGTAAGAGTGGAAGTCCTTATGAGGTATTTGCTTCCCACAAGAAATACAATTAACTTTTTCTGACATCGGTCAGAGGCAAGAAAAGTTTCCCCAACGGGGTACTTAGCTTTATTGAAGACTTCGGATCTGAAATTCGACTTTGAAAATCTCAGGAGTCGTCAGACTGGCACTTGCGAACTGTTTCTGCTTTGGGCACCACGCGGCAAGAAAGACTGAAGAAAATGGCATCGGATGCATCTTGTATACCCCTGGCGCACTGACGTCAGGGAAGAAGCGACCGCAACCGACACCGGACCAAGACTTTGGAACTCAGGCCGACTGCGGGACTGCCTGACGGCAGGAAAACCCAAGTGTAATGACTGCAGCAGTGTAACACGATGAACATCTGTACTATGTTCTTCGTGTTTCACTGTAGCAGTCATTACATCTGGGTAGACTCCCAAAGCTATGGATGGGCGGATGGAACTAAACAGCATTAGGGGCAGCTATAAGGCCCTGCAGGACTCCAGTGGCAAAGCCTGCCCTGGTTTTAGAGAAGGTAAATGGTAATGCTTTGTGAACATATGAACAGAGCTCCAAGTAGCAGCTTCTAGAATGTCTTTGGCTGGGACCCCTCTGAGAAAAGCTGCTGATGTAGATGCAGCCCTGGTGAAATGGGATCTGATCCCCTTGGGCACAGGTTTACCATGGTACAAATAGCAGAAATGAATGCAGTGGCTTTATCCATTTAGAGTCTGCTTTGATATAGCCTTCCCCTCTGATCCTGCAGCAAAAGCTACCAGTAGTTGCTCAGACTTCCTCAGTGATTTTGTCCCGTTTAAGTAGAATCTTAGTTGTCTGTGTACATCCAATGAATGCAGAATCAGCTCCCACTTGTTTTGCGGATTTGGGAAAAAAGTTGGCAGGTGAATGGTCTGGTTAAGAGCCACACTGGATACCACCTTAGGCATAAAAGAAGGATTGGTCCTGAGGGCCACCCTGTCCGGGTAAAATATAATGAAAGGGTCCAAGGTCCTAGCCCCCCCCCCCCCCCAAGGAGGCTGCCAATTGATAAATGCTTGGACATGAGAGGGAAGTCATTGAGACTGCTTACTGTAGCAAGGGTAATTAAATCTTCAGCCATTTTGATCATCTGTTTTTTTTTTAGGCATAGGAGCTTGAGCACGTGTCTCATGTGTTGATTTTCTAGACACAGAAGTTATTTTTGACTTTGATTTTGTTGCTGGCGTCAGTTTAATGTAAAAAATGTTGAGGCCTTAAAAACACCCTCAGAAGCCAATGCCTGCTCAGCGGCTCCGGACCCATCCAAGGGAGACACATCCGCGGGTTCAATACTTTGCAAATCTCGCTGCATATCGGACTCCGAATGGTTCTGAGTAGAGGCCTAAGACTCAAAAGTAGCAGTTATCAGGGGCTGTGAAAGCGCCTCACTGAGTACCGACGAACCGGCGGCTGGCTTAGAAGCTTCGTCGTCGGTTTTGGACCTCGGTCTGTCTCTGTCTTTTTCCTTGCGTTTCTTGTGAACTCCGGTAGTCGGATTGCTAACCGATGACATTTCAGGGTAGTTAAATCTTGAACCAAAATATTTAGAAGCAAAAATATACAGAAGCTTAATAGTGCGTTGGTTAAATTTAGCACAAGACCGACAGCAAGGCACATTGTGATCAGGGCCTAGCCAAGGAATACAATACAAATGAACAATCCTTATGAGGTATTTGCTTCCCATAAGTAATGCAATTATTAACTTTTACTGACATCAGTAAGGAGCAAGAAAAAGTTTCCTCAATGAGGCACTTAGCTTTAGTTTGAAGACTTCGGATCTGAAACTCTAAAACAAAAATTTCAGGAGTCAGCCAACCTGCACTTGCGAACTGCTTCTGCTTCCGGTACCACGCGGCAAGAAAGACGGATTAAAATGGCATCGGCTGCATGTTTTATACCCCTGATGACCTGACGTCATGGAGGAGACAGCAACCGAAGTAGGACCCAAGACTTTGTTATTCAGGCCGACTGAGGGCAACCTGCCAGCAATTACCTAAACGTAATGACTGCAACAGTGAAAAACGAAGAACATCAGTATATTACTTCATTCTTGTCTTTTCGTTCTGCAAAATAATCAGTAATGCCCTTGAGTGTTTAACAAAACCCTACCCTACTCTCCAACACTGAGTGAGGGTGGAACATCAGGAATTCACTCTTTTGGTGGTGGAGAAGACTGAGTGAGAAGTAGACACTGGTAACTGATCTCTGCACCCACTTGTCTTGAGTGATGGCTGTTCAGGCCGTGGGATGCAGAGACAAGTACAAGTGACCCGCCTAATTGTTATACCAAATACGGGTGATAAGTCATAAGTAGCATCGACAAAGAACGTCTTTAAGTGCTCTGCAAAATCGCAAAGCTGCATCTAGGCATGCCTTCTAACGGAAACACCTATGTCAGCTGCTCTAGCCGCTCCCTTGTTGCAATAGAGATGAGGCTCATAGATTCATTAGAAAGTGACAGTAGGGTAGCCATCTGAAAATCTGTCTTTTTTGATCTACAAAGTTACTGAAAGAGAAGTAGCAGTCTCCTTGACCAAATATCTTGGAAAATAGATGAAGTGTACCAGGTAGTTAAGCATCCTCATCGAAAAAGTAGACCAAGCTTAGCCTCTCTTACCAAACTTGTCCAAAGTGCAGATTCTTTATTAGGCAATAGGACAAAGGAGCTGTCCTCAGCAAGCTCTTTTTGGTGGCTGCCACCACAATCATGGAATCAACTGCCAGACCCTTGCACCAGAGTGAAAGGTCTTTCAGTGGAACAAAAAAAGTTGCCCGATTTCTTAGGGATGGAGTCAACTGTGTCAGGTTCCCTCCACGCCCAGGATGAGATAAGGGCCATCATCTTTAGGGGTATCACCAAGAAGTATAAGGGCCAGAGCCAAAAGCCTTGAGGAAAACAAATTCCTCAGGAGGAGTTTGAGAAGACCAACCCCCTTCCTGTCTAAGAAGTTCAAAGGATCTCTCCAAATTAGAAGTAATCAAGGGGGGGGGGGGTTCTAGGGGGAACCTTCTCCCTCTTCAAAATCAGTATTAGTGGTGGGGAATTCCTCAGGGGAACCAAGTGCCCCCTCTTACCCTCGTGCTTTCTGGGAAAGTACAGTTGTGTACACTTACCATAAATGTAGATGTTGGGGTGTATTAACTGTTGCAGTCATCACATTTGGGTTATCTGCTTGCAGTTGCCCTCAGTCGGCCTGATATATCTATATATCTATATATACACATATATATACACACACACATACATACATATATATATATATATATATATACATATATATATATATACACACACACACACACACACACACACACACACACACACACACACAAATACACCAAAAAGCTTTTAAGCATAGTAAAAAGGAATAGAGGTACAGCCAAAAGTAGTCAGGGGGCTGGAGGGAGGGTAACCAGGACTGGCAACAGTGAATACACTTATGGTAAGTGTACACAACTGTACTATGTTCTTTGTGTTTCACTGTTGCAGTTATCACATTTGGATAGATTCCCAAAGCTAAGGATGGGAGGAGGAATTTAGACAGCATTAGGACCAGCTATAAGGCACTGCAAGACTACAGTGGCAAATCGAGCTCTGGATTTAGAGAAAATTGGCAAATGGTAATGCTTGGTGAAAGTATGCACAGAACTCCATGTAGCAGCTTCTAGGATGTCCTTGGTAGGGACACCTCTGAGAAAGGCTGTAGAGGTAGATGCAGCCCTGGTTGAATGTGGTCTTATCCCCATGTGGGATAGGTTTTCCATGGTGCTTATAGTAGAAATGAATGCAATGGCCTAACCATTTAGAAATGGTTTGCTTTGAAATGGCCTTCCCCTCTACCCCTGTAGCAAATGCCACCAGCAGCTGTTCAGATTTCCTGAGAAGTTTAGTCCTGTCCAAGTAAAATCTAAGTTGTCTGTGCACATCTAAGGAGTGCAGTATCCGTTCCCCCTGTGTTCTGTGGATTAGAAAAGAAGGTTGGCAAATGAATGGACTGATTAAGAGCCACACTGGATACCACCTTGGGCAAGGAGGGAGGGATTGGTCTTGAGGGACACCCTGTCCGCATGAAAGATGATGAAAGGCTCCACTGCCATAAGGGCCTGTAATTCAGACACCCTTCTTGCTGAACAGATTGCTAAAAGGAAGGTTGTTTTCCAAGAAAATAATTTTAACTCTGCACTTGCAGCTGGCTCAAAGGAGGTAGAGTGAGTTTTTCCAATACAAAGTTAAGATCCCAGGCTAGATTTGGGGCTCTCCTGGGTGGTCTTAAGTTTCTGGCACCTCTGAGGAACTGCTTGAGCAGTGGATGAGAGAAGAGGGGTGGCTCTGTGTTGTAATTAGCTGAAATGGCTGAGGCATGAATTTTGATGGAGGAAAGGAAAGGCCCTTGTGAAGCATCTCAGTTAAGTATTGAAGAATCTGAGTGAAATTGGGTGCTGCTGTGCCCATCCCCTGAGTTTGGTTCCAGGAACAGAATCTTTTCCATTTTTCAGCATAAGACTTTCTAGTACTAGGCCTCCTTGCCTCCAGAATGACATCCAACACTTGTTTACAGAGGAATGGTAACAGAGAGATCAGGTAATTAGCCAGGCTGCCAGGTTCAGGGTTTGAAGCTGGGGGGTGCAGAATCTGGCCCTCCTGCTGGGACAGCAGGGTAGAGGTCGGAGGCAGGTGCCATGGTGCCAGCAGTGACATTGCGCATGAGGGGGGTACCAGTGTTGGCGTGGTCAGTCTGGTGCCAAGTATCGTCCTTGGTTCATCCTGTTTGATCTTTAGTAGTACCTTGTAGAGAAGAGGCAGAGGAGGAAAGGCATAGACGGATAGATTTTTCCAGGTAAAGGACAGGGCATCCACTTTCCAAGCTAGCTTGTGGGGAGTTCTTGTGCAGAAATCGTCGAATTGGTAGTTCTGGGGGAGGCAAACAGGTCTATATCTGGGCTCCCCCATTTGTTTATAAACATGTTGAAAGTCTTTGGTTCCAGTTTCCACTCTTGTGGGTCCATGAGATTTCTGCTTAGTTCATCTGCCAGTGTATTTAGCTTTCCTGGCAGGAATTGAGCCTGTAGATGCACTTGGTAGCGCCAGGCTGTGTTCCACAGAACCATGGCTAGTCTGCAGAGGGGGTATGAGTGGGTCCCCCCTGCTTGTTTATGTACCACATAACAATGGTGTTGTCCATCTTTACCATTAACCGTACTGAAAGAATGTGGTCCTTGAAGGCTGTCAGAGCATTCTGTACAGCTAACCTTTCTTTTTGATTGATATGCAGGTGCATGTGACTTGGGTTCCATTCGTCCTGAATGCACTTCCCTGCCAAGTGAGCCCCCATGCATAGTCTGATGCATCTGTTAGGGTTTGGGTGGCAGGGGGTAGAGTGAATGGCAGTCCCTTGTTTAGGTGACAGGCGTCTGCCCACCAAAGGAACTCTATCTGTAGACAAGGAATGATATGAATCACTGCTTCTAGATCCTGAGAATGTTGACACCATTGGCTTTTTAGATACCATTGTAGTTTCCTCACATGCAGTCTTGCATATGGAATTAGGAGAATGCAGGAGGCCATGAACCCCAAGGCTTGCAGTATTTGTCTTGCAGATACCAGGGGTTTTATGGCCATTAGTTTGAGTAAGTAATTAATTTGTTTCTCTGGCATGAGGAAAGCCATCTGGGAAGTTGTATTCAAGCTTGCTCCCAGGAATATAATTTGTTGACAGGGTACAAGATGCGATTTCTTTTCGTTTATGGTGTACCCCAGACAAGTTAGCACCTTTCGTACAAACGCCAGATGATTCAAAAATATGTCCTGGCTTTCTGCCTGAATTAGACAATCGCCCAGGTAAGGGTATGGTTGAATATTTCTTTGCCTGCAAAAATGCAATGACTAGAGCTAGGCACTCTGTGAATACCCTGGGTGCAGTAGATAAGGCAAAGGGCAGTGCAGAAAACTGATAGTGCATGTAGCCTGCTTTGAAGCATAGGTATCTTCTGCAAGATTCCCTGATTGAGATGAGCAGGTAGGCTACCTTTAAATCCAGTGTTGTCAACCAGGCATTCTTGCCTAGCATAGGAAGCAACTGGTGATGAGTTAGCATCTTGAATTTCGGGATCACCAAAAAGGTGTTTAGGATATATAGGTCAAGGATAGGACACCATGTGTTGTCTTTTCTGAGTACCAAGAAAAGTCTCTAGTAGAAACCTTGTACCCTTTCCTCTTCTGGGACAGTTTGAATAGCCCTTATACTTGAGAGAAAGTACTTGCTTTTGAGCCTCTGGCCAACCGTTTGGGGTTGGTAACGTGTGGAAGTGGAATCTGTATCCTTGGGAAACTATACTTAAAACCCATTTGTCATGGGTAATGAGCTCCCAGTTTTTTGCCTGCAGAGCAATCTTTCCCCCTAAAAGAGCAGTCAGTTGAGAAGGGCTCAGAAGTTTTAAGGTTAGGTCATGGAGACAGTTTACCATAGGGGGGAGTCTTACTACTCCCTGATTTTGAAGTGGGAGCCCCCCACTGCTTAGTGCTGTGCGTACCTTGGGACTGAAGCCTGGGTGTTCTGCTGGTTCAGGGTTTGGACTGAGAAGGCCTGGAAGAGGCAGGAAAGAACCAATTCTTAGAGGGCCAATGCCTACTAAATCTTGGGGCTATACTTGTAGAAAATGTTTGCGAACATTTAGCTTTTTACTCCATCTTTTCAAGTACTACTACTGCTTTGTTGCCAAACAGACAGTCCAACTCATTACAGCAGAGGGATGTCTCCAGGCATTTCTGCAGTTACACCCTACTGCTCCTCTAGGTGTCAAATATTGCCTGTTCATATTTGCATTAATAATTCCAAAACCATGTTACATACAAGGTATTGGAAAATTTTATCTTGAAGCATACATGATAGTAAACAATTGTATTTATATATGACCTCTGTCTTAACTGTAATAACTTCAATTTTTAAATGCTGACGCCACACCCACTAGGAGTTAAAAGGTACACACTCAAAAGAGCTCTACTGGAAGGAATGAGCATCCAGCAATTTAGCGTTAACATGATCTGGCAAAGATTGCTCCTTAAGCCAAGCATGCCTTCTAAATACAGACACAGTAACAGCAGCCCTGCAAGATGCCTCTAGTGAATCAAAACCACATTGTAAAGTATGTTTTCCAACATGTTCACCAGAATGCATTAAATCCTGTGAATCCTTATTTTCAGCACAGTCAGGAATCAACACAATTTTCTGTTTAAGCAATCCAATAATATGCAGCTGATACTTTAACATATGAAACTGGCAGTTTAAGGCCCTAATGGCCAAGGCTGCAGAAATGTATACCTTCTTATCCCATCTATCCAGCGCCCTGGAATCTCTTTCAGAGGGGGTAGGATTTTTGGCAGTAGTAGCCTTAAAGCTCTTGGGTCCCTGTGAAATTGTCTCAGGATCCACAGTAGGATTTTTAAAAAGGAACTTGTAAGAGTCAGGAACCCGGTAATACCTGGGAGCAGGAGGTAAGGAGTTAGGGGCCAAGCTAGAGTCCGAAAAGGCATCATCAACAATGTCTAGTACAGCAGGGATAGCTAAAGGCCTGTGTTGGGGCAGGAGTAAGAAATCCTTAAGCCTCTTTTTAGAATCAGAGTAATCCTGGCATTCCCAGTGAAAATGCTCCCTAAGAGTATGCAAGTATTCACCAAAAGAGAAATCCTCTGGAGAGAAAGCAGAGGGAAAAGAGTCCTCTGCATCAGAATCCTCATGGGTAGATAAGGGTAAAAAGCCTGGTCATCAGAGGAAACATAAATTTCAGAATCCTGATCAGAAGTATCATAAATATTATAATAAATATTAATATAAACAAATAAATAAATAAATAAATAAATACACACTCAAAAGAGCTCTACTGGAGGGAATGAGCATCCAGCAATTTAGCGTTAACATGATCTGGCAAAGATTGCTCCTTAAGCCAAGCATGCCTTCTAAGTACAGACACAGTAACAGCAGCCCTGCAAGATGCCTCTAATGAACCAAAACCACATTGTAAAGTATGTTTTCCAACATGTTCACCAGAATGCATTAAATCCTGTGAATCCTTATTTTCAGCACAGTCAGGAATCAACACAATTTTCTGTTTAAGCAATCCAATAATATGCAGCTGATACTTTAACATATGAAACTGGCAGTTTAAGGCCCTAATGGCCAAGGCTGCAGAAGTGTATACCTTCTTATCCCATCTATCCAGCGCCCTGGAATCTCTTTCAGAGGGGGTAGGATTTTTGGCAGTAGTAGCCTTAAAGCTCTTGGGTCCCTGTGAAATCCCTTACCTCCTGCTCCCAGAAAACCTGATAGATATTACTGGGTTCCTGACTCTTACAAGTTCCTTTAATATTATTTATTTATTTATATTATGCAATTTGGAAAATATCCTATGTTATTCCACTCCACAAAGGAGGTTCATCCACAGAACTATCCAACTATAGACCTATAGCCATACTATCACCACTTGCCAAAATTATGGAAAAGTGCATGCACAACCAACTAATGCTCTATCTAACCCAAAATAAACTACTCACAGACTCTCAACATGGATTCAGACCCCATCATAGTACAACCACTGCCCTCCTCTCTTTTACTGAAAACATTAAACTTAACCGGAATAAAAAAATATCCTCCGCTCTCTTCCTGGACCTATCGAAAGCCTTCGATATGGTAAACCATCAGTTACTTCTATATACTTTAAAAACCCTGTATCTAGATACTCCAGCCCTTGACTAGTTTCAAGCTTACCTCACTGGGAGACAACAAGCAGTAATGTGGCAAAACAAGCTCTCCTGCCTACTACCAAATACCATAGGAGTTCCTCAAGGTTCCATATTAGGACCTCTCCTCTTTTCAGTCTTCATAAACGACATCCAAACAGTCATCCCTGAAGCCACCTGCATTCAATATGCAGATGACTCGACTATAATATGTTCCAATGCCTCTCTTGCAAATCTACTAACTACCACCCAACATAGCTTCACCAAAGTCGAAAACTGCCTTGCCAACCATCTCCTGATCTTAAATCCAAACAAAACCAAGTTACTTCTCTTCTACCCAACCAATAGATCTCAGACTGAAAACTTCACTATAAAATCCAATAATGGGACCATCATCTCCCCAGACACCTATACAAAGCTATTAGGAGTAAACATTGACAATAAACTCAGATTTGATATACATATCAACCAAGCCATTAAGTCAGTCAACAAGAAACTTGGGACCCTATATAGAATTAAAGCCTTCCTTACCCGAATGCCAGGGCAGCCACAGCCCGTTCACACCTTCTCTACCCTACTATATGCCTCTCCTGTCCTCACTCACCTTAACAAATCTGATCTGGCCAAGCTCTCATCCTGCTATAATCACATTGCCAGGTTCGTTACAGGCCTACCCTACAGAACACACCACTGTACTAACCTGAAAAGCTTGGATGGATAGAATTCCCACACCTTCTTCACCAGTCCCAACTCATAGAGGCCTTCAAAATCCTTAAACAACCTGAGAATACCCCAGCACTAAAAAACTTAATGACTCCCTACTCCAATCTAAGCTGCCTTCACTCAGCAAACAGACTCTTTGTCCAAACAACTAAATCTCTCAACCTAGGTGGTGACGCGCTATTTGCCAACACCACTGGTAAAATATGGAACTCTCTCCCAAATAACATCACGCTTGCAACTTCTCTAAGTCAATACAAAAATAGTCTAAAACTCCACTTCAAGTCACACTGGCTATGTCCTTGCTCAAACCCAGACTAGCTCTGTGCCATTAACTAAAACATAAACAACTAGCTAAGATGATAAGTACTTTGTATACTGTGATAAAGAAATATGTATCCCGTCTAACTATGTCATTATACTGCCTACCGTCCTTGCTAATATGTTATTAATGTTACATTTGTAGTAATCTCAGAAATAGTAATGGCAGTCTTGTACTTGTATGTAAATAGCCTATGTTTTTGTTAAGTTCTTTCAGCTCATTTACTGTACCTAATTATCAATGTAACTCTGTTGGAGCTTTTCTCCCCGGGCCTCCGCTGAAAAAGGACATGTATCCAGTCGGACCATCCCGGTTAACAAATGTAAAATAAAATAAATAAATAATAATAAAATATAAGCAAATTCAGTCTTAGGTCTCTTAGAGGGGGAAGGTTGGCTTCCCCCGATTAAAGTACTAAGGTTTTCAGCCATTCTTATTTTTTAGGCATAGAGGCCTGACCATGCAGTCTGGGCGTCTGTTTTCTAGGCATGGACAGAGTTTTAGGCCTTGAAGAAGAAGATGGCGTCTGTTTAATATGCAAGTCAGTAGGCCTGAATACACCCTTCAGAAGTCAGTGCCTGCAAAGTGGCTCCGGACCCATCCAAGGTAGAGACATCCGCAGGTTCCACAGTTGAAGCATCTTGTGGCATACCGGACTCCGAATGGGTCTCAGTAGAGGCCCGTGAATCTGAAGTAGCAGGTATCGGGCTGCGAAAACACCTCAGTACCGGTGAACTGGCGACTAGCTTAGGAGAAGCGTAGTCGGCAGCTTTAGACCTAGGCAGCCTGTCTCTGTCTTTATCTTTGCGTTTTTTCGGAATGTCAGTAGTCGGGTGGCTTACCGAAGATATATCTGGATAATTGAACAGAGTACCAAAATATTTAGAAGCGTAAATAAACAGACGATGAATAGTCCGTTTAAATAAGGCACAAAACTGACACCGAGGTACGTCGTGGTCTGGGCCTAAGCAAGAAATGCAGTACGAATGAAAATCTTTATGAGGCATTTGCTTTCCACAAGAAATACAATTGACTTTTACTGACATCAGTTTAGAGCAAGAAAAAGTTTCCCCAACGGGGTACTTAGCTTTAGTAGAAGACTTCGGTTCTGAAACTCGAAAATGAAAATTTCAGGAGTCAGCCGACTGGAAGTTGCAAACTGCTTCAGCTTCAGGCACCACACAGCAACCAAGACCGATGTAATGGCGTCGGCTGCATGCTTTATACCCCTGACGTCATGGAAGATGAGACAGCAACGACGCTGGACCCAAGACTTTGATAATCAGGCCTACTGAGGGCTGCTGCACACAGATAACCTAAATGTGAGGACTGCAACAGTGAAACACGAAGAAAGTACAGTTTTGTACCTACCATAAATGTAGATGTCCGATAGGCATGCATCTGCAGTCCTAACATATGGGTTGTCCTGCCTCAGGCAGCCCTTCGGTCGGCCGGATTCCAAAGCCTGGGTCCGGCCTCGGCTGATGTCGCACTTCACCCGACGTCATAGCTGCTGTGTATTGGGTATAAAGGCATCAGCCGACGCCATTTTCCTCAGTGTTTCTTGCCCCAGATGCCAGGTGCCCTCTAGGAAGGCTAAATTTGGATAAATGCAAATGATTCCAAACAGTAGAGAGCAAACAATATAAGAATGTATATACATATATACAAACAAATACACCATAATAGATTCCCCCAGCTAGCTACAAGGGGGGTAAATACCCTAGGAATACCACAGAGGGGAAGGAGGGCGGGTAATCCTGACTGCAGATGCATGCCTATCGGACATCTACATTTATGGTAGGTACAAAACTGTACCATGTCCTTCAAGGATGCATCTGCAGTCCTGACATATGGGTAGAACACATGGAAAGACAACTCCAGAAAATATCAGGCCTCACTCCACAAGAGCCAAACTGGGGGAGGAGGTACTAAGATAAAGATGGTGTAGTTAAGATCCCTTGCAAAACAGCAGTTGCAAAACCTGCTCGGGATCTGGAGTATAAAGGAAGATTATAATGCTTGGCAAATGTATGCACGGAGCTCCAAGTAGCAGCTTCTAAAATGTCTTTGGTAGCCACTCCTCGTAGGAAAGCTGTAGTGGTGGCTGTAGCTCTTGTGGAGTGAGGCCTGATATTTTCTGGAGTTGTCTTTCCATGAAAAGAGTAGCAAAATCTAATGCAATTTCCTATCCATTTTGAGATAGTCTGTTTTGGAATTGCTTTTCCTTGCATTCCTGTTGCATATGCTACCAGAAGCTGGTCAGTTTTTCTGTTGGTCTTAGTTCTGTCCAGATAGTAGCGTAATTGCCTGTGCACATCCAAGGAATGTAGTAGTCTTTCCCCCCTGTTCTGTGGGTTGGGGAAGAATGTAGGTAAGTGAATCGCTTGGTTCAATGATACTCTGCAGACCACTTTTGGCATGAAAGTAGGGTTAGTTCTCAGAGACACTATCCTGATGGAAGATAAGAAAGGGCTGTACTGCCATTAATGCCTGTAACTCAGATACCCTTCTTGCTGAAGTGATTGCAAGCAGGAAAACAGTTTTCCAAGATAAGAACTGTAATTCTGCTGTTGCTGCTGGTTCAAAAGGGGGAAGTGTTAACTTTTCCAGCACAAAGTTAAGATCCCATGTAGGCAAAGTTGGTTTCCTTGGAGGCTTTACATTTTTAATTCCTCTCAGGAACTGCCTGAGTAGAGGATGAGAGAAGAGTGGAGGATCCATGTTGTATTCTGCTGAAATTGCTGATGCATGAATCTTAATGGAGGAATAGGACAGGCCATTGTGGAAGAGTTCTGCTAAATAATGTCCTTAACCCTCTGAGATAAATCTGGGTTATTTTGTTTTATGCAATATTCCAGGCAGCTAGCTGTAGTGTTTTCAAGTTTGGATGCAGGATCTTGTAGTTGTTCTGTGTTAGAAGTAAAGGACATAGAGGTAGAGGCCATGATTGTGTCCGAGACATGCTTCTCAGTAGCGGGTACCAATGTTGCCTCGGCCAGTCTGGAGCTATCAGGATTATCCTTGGCTGATCCTCTTTGATCTTCAGTAGTACTTTGTACATCAAAGGAAGAGGTGGGAATGCATATGCTGTCAGGTTTTTCCAGCTGAAGGATAGGGAGTCCACCCTCCAAGCAAGTGGGTGGTATGCTCTTGTGCAGAATTTCTTCAATTGGTGGTTGTGTGGGGAGGCGAACAGGTCTAGTTCTGGTAGTCCCCATTTCTTTGTTATGGTTTTGAAGATATCTGGATGCAGCATCCATTCGTGAGCATCCGTGGTAGTTCTGCTTAAGGTGTCTGCTAGTGAATTTTCTTTTCCTGGTACAAATCTGGCCTGGAGTTGAATGTTGAGGTTCAGGGCCACGTTCCACAGATCCATTGCCATCCGGCATAGAGGATATGAGTGTGTACCTCCCTGTTTGTTGATGTACCACATGACTGTGGTGTTGTCCGTCCTTATCAGCAGGTGACCTTGTTGAAGAAATGGTCTGAATGCCTGGATTGCATGTTTCACTGCCAGCATCTCCTTTTGATTTATGTGTAGATTCAGCTGGTCTTGTGTCCATAGGCCTTGTATACACTTGTCCATCATGTGCGCCCCCCAGCCTAGGTCTGAGGCGTCCGTGGTGATGGTCCGGCTTGGATGAGGTTTGTGGAAAGGCAATCCTCTGTTCAACTGACAGGCCTGAGCCCACCACAGGAATTCTTGCTTCAGGCATGGAATTATTGGAATCTGGGCTTCTAGACTGTGCTTGTGTTGAGACCATACATTCCTTAGGTACCATTGCAACTTACTCATATGCAGTCTGGCATGCGGAATCAATATTATGCAGGATGCCATGTAACCCAGGGCTTGCAGGACTTTCCTTGCAGTAAGCTGGGTCTGTGTTGTTAATGTCATGAAATAGAGTGGTAGTTGCTTTTGTTTTTCTTCTGTGAGAAATGCCATCTGAGTTAATGTGTCCAGTTCTGCACCCAAGAATGTTATCCTTTGGGATGGTACCAGCCTTGACTTTTGCATGTTGACTGTGTATCCCAAGGCTTGCAACAGTTGTATAACCTTTTCTAAATCTTTTGTTAATTTTGTCTTGTTGTCCGCTTGTGTTAGGCAGTCGTCCAGGTATGGGTAAATTTGTATTCCCTGAAGCCTGCAATGAGCAATTACTGATGCCAGGCATTTCGTGAATACTCTGGGCACAGTAGATAAGCCAAAGGGCAATGCTGAGAATTGATAATGCTCTGATCCTGCAAGAAATCTGAGGTGTCTTCTGCAATCTGGTCGTATAGGGACGTGCAGGTATGCCTCCTTGAGATCTAGAGTCACCAGCCAAGACTCCTTGCCCAGCATGGGAAGAAGTTGCTGTAGGGTCAGCATTTTGAATTTTGGAACAATGAGGTATGTGTTCAGAGCGGACAGGTCGAGAATAGGCCTCCATTGATTTTCTTTTCTTGGTACAAGGAAAAGTCTGGAGTAAAATCCTTGTCCTTGTTCCATAGGTGGTACCTTTTCTATAGCTCTCATCCTTAGTAGGTTGTTGATTTGTTTTAGAGCGTTTGTTTTTTGGCTTGGTGGTAGGTTTGGCATTCCTCTCTTTTTTGGTAGTGTGTGGAAGTGAAACCTGTAGCCTTTGTCTATTGTTTGTAAAATCCATTTGTCTCCTGTAATGTAATGCCAGTTTACGGAAAATAATACTAGTTTTCCGCCCAAGGGTGCTTCCAGTTGTTCCCTGGTAGGCGGAATCAGAGCCAAGTCATTGTGTCTGTCCTGTGGAAGTGGTTGTAGCTGAATCTGTGGCAGTATTTCTCTGGTTGTTAGGATGCCACTGACGTCCCCTGTAGGCACCCCTGGATTGACCTCTGCCTCTTGGGCGTCTATTTCTGTCTCTGTGCTCTGGAGGTGTCTGGAAAGGACCAATTCTTCGAAGGCCAATTTCTGCTAAACCTCGGGGGTTGGACCTGTAAGAAATCCTTGACTGTTTGGACAGATTTTGCTTTTTCTTCCACCTTCTTTAGAACCTGCTGTGCAGGGGAGCCAAACAAACTTTGTTTCTCCATAGGAGCATCTAGGAGTTTTGACTTAACATGGTCTGGTAAGGATTGTTCTTTTAACCAGGCATGCCTTCTAATCACTGTTCCAGTCATAGCTGATCTAAAGGAAGCCTCCAGTGAATCATAGCCACATTTTAAGAAATGGTTACTGGACCTGCTGAGAGTTATGTACCAAATCCTGAAGGGACTTACGGTCTATAGGTTCAGGAGAGGACAGTTTTTTAATTAGCTGGTCTAACAAAAATTCCTGGTACTGAATCATGTGAAATTGACAGTTTAAGGCCCTGTCCGAAAGAGTAGCAGAAGTATAAACCTTTTTACCCCATCTCTCCAATGCTCTAGATTCCCTTTCAGAGGGGAGAGGGTTTTTGACAGAGGCAGCAGCAACAGCTTTGGGGCCCTGTGAAATGGTTTCAGGATCTGCAATAGGGGCCTTATACAAATGGTAGTGTGTGTCCGGGACCCTGTAATATCTGTCAGGCTTGGCAGGGGACGGAGGGAGAGAATCAGGGGCAGTACAGGCATCATTATATGCATCAACAACTGTTAGTACTGGAGGAATGGCTAAAGGCCTATGCTGTGGTAAATGTAAAAAGGTCCTTAGCCTTTTCCTTGAATCTGAAAAATCCTGGCCCTGCCATTGAAAATGTTCTCTCATAGCATGTAAGGTTTCCCCAAAAGGAAATTCTTCAGGAGGAGAGGCAGAAGGAATAGAGTCTTCTGCATCAGAATCCTCATAAGGAGAATATGGGCCTTCCGGAGGGTCTGAAATATTTGAATCATCCGAGGAATAGTCTGTAGAAACAGGATCCGGGGGTTCAGTTCTAGGCCTCTTATCTGGAGGGGGTTGAGAGGCCCTGTCTGGGTGAGGTTGGGATCCCCTGATCAAAGAAATGAGATCCTCAGCCAGGCTGAGCATTTGGGAACTAGAGGTAGGCCTGTATGAGGGAGTTTTAGCAGTTAAGGCCTTAGAAGATTTAGCTGCTTTAGCCCTGGAAAAAGCCTTGATAGACATAGATGCAGGGGTAGATATGTCTAAAGGAATAGTATCTGATAAATCCTGGGTGCCTGCCTCAGCAGGGGTAATTTCAGTAGCAGATTCAGCCATGCTCTGGGAGGCCTCGGCTATCGGAGGCATGCTTTCGGCCAAAGGAAGAACCGGGGACTCTGTTTCAGCCGAAACCGAGACACTCGCTGTTGGCCAAACCGTGGTTTCAGCCGAAACCGCGGACAGCGAGTGTCGGTCCTTTTCCTTGCGCTTTTTAGCTAATTGTGTAGTCGGAGTCTCCGACGGCATTTTATATGCAAAAGCGGGACCAAAAAACTCCTCTGCAAACTCCGGCGACGTCTAAGCGTTCGTCGGTTGAAGGAAGCACAGGCTAGACAAGCTGATACGTCGTGGTCTGGGCCTAAACAAGGAAGGCAGTAAGAGTGGAAATCCTTATGAGGTATTTGTTTCCCACAAGTTAAACAATTATTTACTTTTTCTGACATCGGCTGAGGCAAGAAAGAGTCCCCAACGGGGTACTTAGCTTTTTAGAAGTCTTCGGTAGTAGAAATCTCTGGATCTGACCGACCGGCACTTGCGAACAGCTTCTGCTTCGGGCACCACGCGGCAAGAAACACTGAGGAAAATGGTGTCGGCTGATGCCTTTATACCCAATACACAGCAGCTATGACGTCGGGTGAAGTGCGACATCAGCAGAGGCCGGACCCAGGCTTTGGAATCCGGCCGACCGAAGGGCTGCCTGAGGCAGGACAACCCATATGTTAGGACTGCAGATGCATCCTTGAAGGACATCATCCTCTTCTTTGGGTTGCTCAGTTGAGGACTCAAACATATAATGCCTCATGAAGGAGAACAGGATCAAGGCTCTTGAGAATTGGCTGTCCCACTGGGACAAGAGCAGGCTGTGGATCCTCTGAGATCCTATGAGGAGGGTTGGATCCGACTGACAGAGGTTTATCACTCATTTGAAAAAGTACTCTCAAATGCTTTGAATACTAAACCCTCAACTGGTCCAGGGAGCTTGTTTTTCAGGTCCAAAACCCTAAGAGGAAGTTCTACCCTGAAAGCCTTCTGGCTGGGATCCAAGGCAGTCACCAGAACTGAATTGTCAAAGCACAAATCGGAAGGAAAGGATCCAGAGATAGCTTATCTGATCCCAGCTTGTCGGAGTCAACACAGATGTTATGGCTCCAGGAGTCGTACCTTGCCAACTGACCAAAGTCAAGGAAACACAGTCTGAGCTCTGATGTAGATTTAGCCTGGGACAGGGTTGGATGCAGGGACTCTGATCCAGGGTGCCAGATTGGAGAAGGAGCTATAACTGTGTGACAGAGAGAAATCTTTCTACCAATACAGTGGTGTCTGGAGCTGGCAGCACCAATTGAATCTGGGTCTGTAGGAAACTTCTCATCATCCTGTCCACTTATGCTTCAGTGAGACTCCTGCAATATCTGACTTCAGAGATGAAGCTGAACAAAAAGGTGTGGAGGAGTAAGGAACTCTTTCTTGAAGGATGAAATATCTAAGCCAAAGAGAGACTGTATCTGGGGAGAACAATCTCTTTGGCACAGGGCTTACACAATGATAGGATCCAAAGATTTATCCACTATAGGAGCTGGAGCTGATGAGGTGGCCAGATCCAAAGAGCTTTTCCTTGAAAATTTAGACTTGTCTGAATTTTTAGGCCTAGCCTTAGATATGGAAGAGGCAGAGGTAGGAGATGAAGCCTCTGTCTTCCCAGCTGTCGAAGGAGATGAAGCCTCCATCTTCCTAGCTGTAAATAAAGCAGTCATGCCAGGTGAAGGATGAATGAGACCCTTTTAGTTTAGCTTGTTTAGTCTCTCCACAGCTGCTCTCCAGCCATAAGCCTCTATGTCCAGGTGTGAGGAACCAAGCCAATACATGCACTTACTGTGCACTTCAAAATTTGGTAATGTGTGTGCAAGCATCACACCTTTTAAACCCAGAGGGTTTGTCAGACATGTTAATAAAAAAATTAAAGATCATGTCTTACCCATAACTTGGCGTCTATGTTGTCTTACTTCCTTCATCCTCAAGAAAGACTCTCACATCTGGCTCGGCCCCATTCCACACACTTGAATCTGACTCTCAAGTTCTTCCCTCATACCCATAATGCCTTGCATCCACCCAACTACCTCAGACAGAGTTTGTCAATCCCAAACATCCAGCAGTCATACATCAAAGACTGGCAGAAGATGCTCAGACATGGGACATAATAGTCCCTACATCACCCAGGTTCCTCAAAAAACAAAGGAGGAAGTGGTTGGGTGGGAAACTGAGGACGAATTAAAGAAGACAACAAATGTGCCAAATTATGGTAAGACATGACCTTTAAATCTGATGTCTCCTTCATTTCTCCTCATGATAGGGTCAGAGTCCCCAAATATGTAAAGACTGGGTGGCCCTCATGAAATGATATGCAGAAGCACCCAGGAGGCCCTACTTCTGGAAATGACATCTAACTTCTAATGCAATACAAAAGTGTGATTATTAGACCTTGAACTTGCAGGACAAATGGCATTGATGGAAGTTCTGGAACAGAAAGCTGAGGAAGTAGCCAAAGCTCTGGTGGAATGTACCCTAGGAGGTTTAGATAATTCCAATCCTTTGGATGATTAAATGAACAAAATGCAACTGGAAAATCCATATTGCCAAGCTAATTTTTGATGCCACTTGACCAAGACTACTGGAGGAGAAGGCTACAAAATGCTGATCAAACTTCCTGTGTTGCTTGGTCCTGTGTAGGTAAAAATTAAGTTGTCTATGAACGTCTAGAAAATGAACATACCATTTGTTAGAGAAATTGGGAAAGAACACTGGCAAAGTGGATGGATTGATATCTTTTGTTCTTGGTAGCTACTTTAGGCATAAAAAGATGGATTAGTATGCAAGGACACTATCTTTATGAAACAATGTAAGGAGGTTTAGAAAATGAGGCTCATTGTTCAGAAATCTTCTTAGCAGAGGTTACAGCCACCAAAAAGGGCAGTCTTCCATGACAAAAATTTCATGTCACAAGTAGCTGCTGGTTTAAAGGGTCACTGTGTCAAAGCCTGCAGCACAACTGTGAGATCCTATCGGGGGGACCCTTAATTGTGGGCCTTAAAAAAAGATGTCTTTCATGAAGGATTTCCATTGTCTAAAGGTGAACAGAGAAAGTGACCGACTTGCTGTATGAAAATTGGAAATAGCAGCCAACTGCAACTTGATAGTGGAGAAACTAGCACTTTCGTTGAAAAGGGTACTAAGAAACAGCAACGCATCTGAAACTGGTGCTGAAAAGGGGTCAATGTACCTACTTGTTGCCCAAATAACAAATCTCTTCCATTTACTGTCGTACTCTTTTTTGGTGGAACCTTTAGCGAGGCTAAAATAATTTTTCGTAGCAGAGACTCAAGCCTGGACTGTCTCACTAGGGTTGGAAGTGGAGGAATGAAGCAGTCGATTTTAGGGCTCAAAGGTTCAGATGTTGCATTCCTGACGGGTGAGAAAGGAGGTCCTGACCTGGCTCCAGAACCCAAGGAGGATACTTCAAATGAGACCACAGAAAGGAGAACCACACCTGCAGAGGCCAGGAGGCGGCAATGAGAATGACTGAGCTCTTCAACCTGCTTGCCTTCTTAAGAAATTTGGGGATGAGCGGAAGAGGATGGTAAGCATACAGGTGACCCAGGGGCCAATCGTGGACTAGTGCATCCCTCAGGGGCTCCCCCAGAGGAGTGATCAGAGCAATTAACTTGTTGAGGGGACAGGCAAAGAGGCACAGAAAGATTGACACCAACAGCTGAAGAGGTTCTCTACTGACTGGTTGAGGGATCACCCATGTGGAATCAGGAGTTATCTGCTGAGTCTGTCCGCCAGATCGTTTGTTTTCCCTAGGATACGTGCTGCAATTAGAAGGCAGTCCGAAGCGAACGTCCACTCCCACACTCTCACGGCCTCCCTGCATAGAGAGTAAAAACGGGTTCCTCCTTGCTTGTTGATATACCAGACAACTGAAAAATTGTCGGTATGTACCACAATAGTCCCCAATATGAGAACATACTGAAAGGCTTGCAATGTTGGTAGGACTGCTCTCAACTCTAGGACACTGATATGTGACCTGGTCTCGGAAGGTGACCACGTGCCTTGGACCATCTTCCCATTGTAATGCCCCCCCCCAAACCCAAACAGGGAAGCGTCCGCGGTCACATTTGCTATCGGAGGAGCTGTTCAAAAACGATCTGTCTATAACACTGTCTGACTGGATCCACCAACTGATCTGACGCTTGCAGATGGGAGTCAATCTTATATGAAGTGACAGGGACTGAGACAGACTGGACCAATGAGTGGCTAGCATCCATTTTAAAACCAGCATGAAAAACCTGTCTACAGGAACTAACAGAATCGCTGCAGACGTGGACCCTAGGACCTGCAGAGTCAATCGAGCCATGGGGGGGGGGGGGGGGTGTCAGCCAAATAACTGCTGAACCTGATGGCTTCTCAGTGTGAAGGAAGGAAGAGAAGTTATGTGATCCCTCGTGTTGAGCTGCGTACCTATGAATTCTAGGTTCTGAACGGGAGTAAAGTTGGATTTGTTCATGTTTACACAGATGCCTAGGGACTGAAATAACTGGAGTAAGTAGTCCTTGGCTTGAATTAGCCAATGCCTTGTGAGGGCAGTCAGGAGCCAGTCGTCTAAATATGGAAAAACCTGGAATCCCCTGAGCCTCAAGTGAGCAGATACCACTGCCATGCATTTGAACACCTGGTGGGCTGTGCTGAGCTCCAAGGGCAGTGCTCTATAAAGTGGTAACGATTGGCTCCCAGCAAGAAGCGCAGGTATCTCCAGGAGCTCCTGTCTAGTTTGATGCGATAGTACGTGTGCTTGAGATCTATCAAGCACATCCAAACACCCTTGTGCAAGGCAGCAGAATGGACTGAACCCATTACCATTCGGAACCTTGACTTCTTTATGTACTCATTTAACTTGCTTAGATCCAGAATGGGTCTTCGGTTCCTTGTCTTTTTCGGCACCAAAAATATGCAGGAGTAGGTTCTGAATCCGGTGTGTTCAGCTGGGACCTCCTGGATGACTCTCTTGCAACAATAGTTTGATTTCCTGTGCTGCCTGTTCCCGTTGACCAGGTGGCACATCTGGAAGGCTTTTGGAGTTTGGGGATAGCAGGGAAAAGGGAATATAACAACTTATGGATATTACTCTTAGTACTCAATGGTTTTGGAGTCAATTGGGTCCAGGCTTTGGGGTGCAAAGCTAGTAGTTCCCAGACTGCCTCCAGAGACAGACAGTCAGGCAAGCACTGATAGGGCTTATCTGGAGGGGGTTCCTGAAAGCCCTGGTTCTGCAGACCCCCTCTGCCTCAAGGATGGCATTTACCATCAAATGCTTTCCCTCTGCCTCTACAAGAGGATTCTCTGCACAGGTCCTGGAAAGGCACTTAGGACTTGTAAAACCACATTTTCTTGCCCCATGCTGGTTCCTGGAGAAGGACCTTGGGGGGGGGGGGGTAGAAAACTTGATTCCAACAGCAGAAAGGTTTTTTCCCATCCTTCTGACTGTGGGTAAGTGTATCTGATAGACGACAGAAAGAGAGAGGAGCCATCTTAAGAGACACTGACAAACAATGCCTTAAAGGGATCCACAAAATCACATAGTCATCCAGGCCTATCTCCCTAGGAAAAGTCCTGAGCCGGCTGCTCGTGATGTGCCCTCCGTGGTATGGGAGACTAACCTTATCAATTTTGGAGATAAACAAAAGAGTGGTCAGCTTGGGAGAAACCTTCTTAAATTACCCTGCAGGCGTTGACTTGGGAAAGAAACTGACAGTTCTTTGATAGCGTCCCTCTGCAGCAGAGGGAAATGAGCTAGATGGTTTTAACTACCTCAGTGCAACGGTTGCAGAGCTGTAAATGTGCTTCCCAAATATGTCCAGTGCTCTAGACTCCTTGTCAGGCAGATGGACATTGGCAGTTTCTTCTGCCAGCTCTTTCTTGGTGGCTGCCGCCACCACAATAGCATTGACTATAGGACCCTTACTCCACTGCTGTCTTGCAGGGGGCACTAGAAACAGATTGGGCTACTTGGGTATGGGCGTGATGGTGTCTTGTTCCTTCCATGCTCGGCGAGACACTAAATCTACCAGGGCATCTGCCCGGGGGATTACCCAGGATGTAGATGGTCCCATCATGAACACCACCAAGAGAGTCAGTATCCTCGGTTAAAGACTCCAAAGGGAAGTCTATGTGCATCCTTTTGCACATCATCTTCAGATGGGTATTCTTGGGAAGTTTCGAAAGCAGGGGATCCCCCCCAGAGTAGGAAAATCCTGGGACTGCCAGGGACAGGAAGTCTTGTGATGAAGCAAAAAAAAATGACAACAGAGACAGGGCTGGATCCGACTGGGCAGATTGGGGAACCTGTGCAGTCGGATCTCCACTATATGGAAATCCGAAGGACCAGGAGAAGCCCTTTCCACTTCCACCACAGCCGAAAGTATAGAGGAAAAACTGGCAGGACTCGCTCAGGATTGAGGACCTTAAGAAGGGATCAGACCCAAGCAGTCAATTCCCGAGATGCCGAAGGGATGGCTCCAAAAGAGACTGAACCGATCCCAGTCCCCCAAACCCAGCACCGACACTATGGCTCTCAGATTTGCTCTGCTATGAAAAGGTCTGAATGGGGCTCATCAAGGGTATCCTCGGCATCAAGGAAGGGAGCTTTCTCTGTGCTGAGTACGACGTGCACAGCAGCCTTTAATCCCATGACTTCGGAGCACAGGAACGGATCGGAGAAGTGCTGATGGGGTGACCTGGGTAGCTCACTGATCCAACATGGGCCAGAGCCAAGACTACCCCAATCTGGATCTGGGCCTTAAGAAACCTCCTCACCATCCTGTCCATATTCTCCTTAGACCAGCTTCTTGAGGACCCGGAGGAAGCTGATGAGGGGGGCCTAGAGTGCTTAGAATTGGAGGACAGAGCCGGGACTTTGTCATGGTACTTGCATCCAAGGAAATAGGATGCAAAGTGGGAGCCAACGAAGGCATGGGGGCAATGGTAATAATATCCCCTAGATCTGTAGAGGCTGTAGGATATAATCGGGGAGGTGACTTCTGCAGATCCAAAGGATTCAAATCTGCAGATCTCTTGGGCTTCTTGTTATAAACAGAGCCCTTCATGGAGGCAGGGAGGGACCTCTTTTCAGACTCCTTAGGAGCAGGAGAAACAGAGAAAGTAGCCAGAAAAGGGGTCTTAGCCTCCAGAGCTGAGGAGGTTAGAAGGCCCCTGAGAATAAGCTTATTTTGTCATTCTGCAAGTACCGTATACTGAAGGCGGCACAGAAAGAACACACTGCTTTTAAGTGATCGCCACCCAGGCAGTACACCATTCTTTGTGGGCATCCTGACTGGGGATTTTATGTCCACAAGAACTGCAGCACTTAAAGCCGGGAACCAGTTTCTACACCAAAACTGAAGAAAAAGTCCACCAAACAAACAAAAAAAAAAAAAAAAAGAAAGAAATAATGTCAAATTACAGAGAGAAGCACAAATAGGTAAAAATGACTGAATTCTATCTTCTACAAGACAATAAACCTACCTCAAAGACATGCTAACTATTCTAGGAATTCACGACTAACCTGGTCTTTTCTATATTAAAAAAAAATAAATAAAAAATAAAAAAAAAAAAGAAACACACACACACACACACACACACACACACACACACACACACACACACACACACACACACACACACACACACACCTCAAGAGAGGAAGAGGGAGGGGGAGGAAGAAATACAGCAGAACCACCGACTTACAGTTTTGAAGCAAAGGTCATCAAAAAATAAATAGTTAACCCACACTTGTGAGACGAAATCACCATCTGAGTCACTGGAGTGACAAATAAGATCCGAGGTACTTGAGTGGATGCAAGGCATTGTGGGTATGAGGGAGTAGCATGAGTGTCAGATCCAAGTCTGTGGAATGCGGCCAAGCCGGATACAAGGGTCAGAACCAAGACCCTATCACTAGGAGGAATGAAGGAGACATCAGATTACAATGACAACAGTAACAAAAACACTAATAACTATACTAAGATTTTTTATGTCTACTTAAATTCTCACCTAAACCAGATAGAAAAAAATCTAAATACAACATTAAATTGCTATCTCAAAAGTTTTCAAAATTAAATCTTAATATATACAATTTTTTTTTTTAAACTGAGAAAAAATACGGAGGCAGAGAGGAAATGATATAGAAGAAAAATTACAAGTAGAGAAAAGATAAGAGGTAATAAAAGATCTGAATCATCTAAACGAGAAGAAAACTTCAACCCTCCTGAGCACCACAGAACCCATTACCTGAAAGCAATAAACGAGATCTGAGGTATCGCCTTCTGTACATAGTAATTATAGGTAGGGGAGGAGCCTGAGCACTAGATCCTCAGCTTTGATATGGCAGAGGACTGCCCGATGTCATATCAGAGACTCTGTATGCAGAGAAATGGACAGAAAAGATAATCAAATATGTGACTTGCTAAAGGTTCTGAAGTTACAGAGCTACACTGGCTTTGACTGAATGCCTCTCTATCTAGTCTGCTACAACCAGTGCACAGCTGCGCACACCCACAGTCTTTTATTCAAGACTGAGAACCAGAGAAAGTCCTGAACTGTGATAAAAGAAGTTATGTCTTACCATAACGTTCCATCTGTATTGTTGATCCTCGTTCAGTCATTACGTGTGGGTATCAGTTCCGACCTCGGAACCAAGCCGGCCATCTTCCAAGCTCGCATCAGCTACAAACTCTCGAGCTAAAACTCTTACCCAGAATTCCTTTCTCCCTGTTACCTCAGATTGAGTTTGCAAGTCAAAAGAAGGTAGAGGCTACCTCTGGTCAAATAACCTAATATAACCGGATGGTGAGATCCACTAGAAGCCACAGGAGGGGGAAGGAGGGAGGGTCGCAATTACTGAACGAGGATCAACAATACAGATGGAACGTTATGGTAAGACATAACTTATTTATCTGATATTGTTAATCCTCGTTCATTCCTTACATGTGGGACAGTGTCCTCAGCTACCTTTATTCCTGGGAGGCTCTCTTAGAAGGACATTCCTGAGCACCATAGAACCAAAATATGCTCTTCCCCTGGAGACAAAATCCAATTTGTAATGATTGATGAAGGTATGAGGGGTAGCCCAAGTTGCAGCTGCACAAATGTCATGTAAAGAAGCTCTGGCATGGAAGGCAGCAGAAGTTGCCACCGACCTTGTAGAATGAGTCTTTAAGGTAGTAGGTAATGGAATATTACGTTGTCTATAAATGATGGTCACAGAGTCTTTCAACCATTTAGTCAATGTGACCTTAGCAACAGCACATCTTAATCTAGGTTCAGAATAGGCCAAAAATAACTGGTCTGATTTACAAGAGGCCTTAATCCCGTTCAAGTACAAGCGAATTTGCCTGTGAAAATCTAGGGTATGTAGGCAATACTTTCCTTTGTTTGAATAGCTGGGAAAGAAAAGGTACAGTTTTGTACCTACCATAAATGTAGATGTCCGATAAATATGCAACTGCAGTCATAACATATGGGTTGTCCTGCCTCAGGCAGCCCTCGGTCGGCCGAATTCCAAAGTCTGGGTCCGGCGTCGGCTGGTGTCGCCTCCTCTCCGACGTCACCACGGCTGGAGTATAAAGGCATCGGCCGACGCCATCTTCTTCAGTGTTTCTTGCCCCAGATGCCAGGTGCCCTCCTAGGAAGGCTAAATTTGGTAAAAGGATAAAAAATAATCCCAAACATGCACAACAGTAATAAACAGATACACCATAGGAATACCCCCAGCTAGTGGGAAAAGGGGAGTAGGGACCCAAAAGGAAGGATACAGAGGGGTAGGAGGGAGGGAAAACTCGACTGCAGTTGCATATCTATCGGACATCTACATTTATGGTAGGTACAAAACTGTACTATGTCCTTCAAGAATGCAACTGCAGTCATAACATATGGGTTGAATACCATAGCCATGCTGGGGGTGGATGGAACTAAGATAAGGATGGTGTAGCTAAAATCCCCCTGCAGGACTGCCGAGGCAAAGCCTGCTCGGGATCTGGAATATAAGGGCAGGTTGTAGTGCTTGGTAAATGTATGCACGGAGCTCCATGTAGCAGTCTCTAAAATGTCCTTTGTTGCCACTCCTCTTAGGAAAGCTGTAGACGTGGCCATAGCTCTGGTGGAATGTGGCCTAATATTGGCTGGCCACACCTTTTCCATGGAAAGAATAGCAGAATCCGATGCAATGTCCAATCCATTTTGAAATTGTTTGTTTGGAGATTGCTTTTCCTTGCACTCCAGCAGCATAGGCTACAAACAGTTGGTCAGACTTTCTGGTGGTCTTAGTTCTGTCCAAGTAGTAACGTAGTTGTCTGTGTATGTCCAAAGTATGCAGTAGCTTTTCCCCCCTATTTTGAGGATTGGGGAAGAATGCAGGCAGGTGAATAGCTTGATTTAGAGACACCCTGGAAATAACTTTGGGCATGAATGTAGGATTGGTTCTTAGAGAAACTCTGTCCTGATGAAAAATGAGGAAGGGGGCACTGCCATGAGTGCCTGAATCTCCGAAACTCTTCTCGCAGATGTGACTGCCAATAAGAAGGCCGTCTTCCATGAAAGAAATTGCATTTCTGAACTTGCTGCTGGCTCAAATGGAGGCAGAGTTAATTTTTCCAACACATAGTTGAGGTCCCATGCGGGTACTGGCTGTTTTCTGGGAGGTTTGATATTTTTTATTCCTCTTAGAAACTGTCTTAGCAATGGATGAGAAAACACTGGAGGGTCACAGTTGTATTTTGCTGAGATTGCTGAGGCATGAATCTTTATTGAAGAGTATGAAAGTCCAGTATGAAGTAGTTCTGCCAAGTATTCTAAAATATGAGGTATACTCGGTAATGCTGTGTCCTGACCTCTGTAGGCATTCCAGATGCTGAATCTCTTCCATTTGGCTGAATATGCTTTTCTTGTGGGAGGACTGCGTGCTTCCAGCAGGATCTCTTGAACCGATTTTGATAGAGAGTTAGGAAGAGAAATCATGTTAGCCTCCAGGATGTCAGATGTAATGATCTCAGGTCTTGATGTACAGTCCTGTAATTGTGTTGTGTTAGGAGCAGGGGCCATAGGGTCAGAGGCCATGGTTTGGTCCGAGTTATGGTCAATAGCAATGGGTACCAGTGCTGCCTTGGCCAGTCTGGAGCTATCAAAATACCTGTTGGTTGCTCTGCTTTGATCTTCAGTATTACCTTGGTCAGCAGAGGCAGAGGAGGGAATGCATAAATTTTGAGAGAGTTCCAGCTGAAGGAGAGAGCATCCGTCTTCCAGGCTAGAGGTTGGCGAGTCTTTGTGCAGAACTTTTTCAGGTGATGATTTAAGTGGGAGGCGAAAAGATCTACCTCTGGTCTTCCCCATACCCTTGTCAGCTGAGAGAACATGTGAGGATGCAGCATCCATTCGTGTGGATCCATGAAATTTCTGCTCAGGTTGTCCGCCAGCACATTGTCCTTGCCTGGTACAAACTGGGATTGTAAATGAATCTTCAGGCTGAGGGACTTTTCCCAGAGAAGCATTGTTAGTCTGCAGAGGGGATAAGAATGAGTGACTCCCTGCTTGTTTATGTACCACATGACAGTGGTGTTGTCCGTCCTTATCAGTAAATGCCCTTGTTGTAGTGATTTTTCGAAAGCCTTGATTGCATGTATCACTGCCACATTTCCTTTTGGTTTATGTGCAGATGTCTTTCCTTTGGGGTCCATTGCCCTTGAATGCATCTGTCCTCCATGTGCGCCCCCCATCCATGGTCTGAGGCGTCTGTTGTAATCATTTGGCCTGCTTGAGGTCTGTTGAAGGACATGCCTATGTTTTGCTGACTGGCTTGAGCCCACCATAAAAATTCTTTTTGCAGACATGGAATAAGTGGGATTATGTCCTCTAGGCTTTGGCTGTGTTGAGAGCATAAGTTTTTTAAATACCATTGTAGCTTTCTCATATGAAGTCTTGCCAAAGGTATTTGAAGGATGCAAGATGCCATGAAGCCCAGGGCCTGCAGGATTTTTCTTGCAGTCAGCTGGGAGAGTTTTGCGAGGCCTTTGAAGTACTCTGGTAAATGCTGCTGTTTTTCCTCTGTGAGGTAGGCCATTTGGTTTTCTGTGTCCAGTTTGGCTCCTAAGAATATAATCTGTTGGGATGGCAGTAGTTTTGACTTCTGAATGTTTACTGTGTATCCCAAGGCCTGCAGCAGATGCATGACATAGTCCAAATTTTCTTTTAATGTTTGTTTGTTGTGTGCTTGAATGAGACAGTCGTCCAAGTAGGGGTATATTTGAATCCCCTGCAGTCTGCAGTGTGCCACTACTGATGCCAGGCATTTCGTGAACACTCTGGGCGCAGTAGATAAGCCAAACGGCAATGCTGAGAATTGATAATGCTCTGTCCCTGCAAGAAATCTGAGATCTTCTGCAGCTTTGTCTGATAGGGACATGCAGGTATGCCTCCCTGAGGTCCAGAGTGACCAGCCAAGACCCCTTGCCCAGCATGGGAAGGAGTTGCTGCAACGTCAGCATTTTGAACTTTGGCACTATGAGAAAAGTGTTCAGAGATGACAAGTCCAGTATGGGTCTCCATTTGTTTTCTTTTCTTGGAACAAGGAACAGCCTTGAATAAAATCTCTGGCCTTGCTCCTGAGGAGGAACCCTTTCTATTGCTTTTATACTTAACAGCTTGGAAACTTGAGAGAGTGCCTCTGCCCTTTGATGATGTGGCAGGTTTGGCATGCCTTGTCTTATTGGTAATGTGTGGAAGTGGAATCTGTAACCCTTGTCTATCAAATCCAGAATCCAGTTGTCCTTGGTTAAAATATGCCAGTTTTGTGAGAATAAGGATAATTTTCCGCCCAAGGGTGCTTCTCTTTGAACCTTTGTAGGCGGGATGAAAATCAAGTCATTGCGATTGTCCCTGTGGTGCAGCTGAACTATCTGTACCACTTCTTTGATTTGGAGGTTGCCGGTGGCGTCCCCTGTAAGATCCTCGGTATTGCCCTCTACCTCGGGCACGTCTGCTTTTTCCCCTTTGAAACCTGTCTGAGCCGGGGAAGGACCAATTCTTTGAGGGCCAGTTTCTGCTGAATCTGGGTGGCTGAACCTGAAGGAAATCCTTGACTGTCTGTACGGACTTTGCTTTTTCCTCTATGGATTTCAAGACATCTTGTGCATTAGCACCAAAAAGCTTCTGTTTTTCCAAAGGTGCATCAAGTAACTTTACTTTAACATGGTCAGGCAAAGACTGATCCTTTAACCAAGCATGTCTACATATCACAGCCCCAGTCATAGCTGCCCTACATGAAGCTTCCAGTGCATCATAACCACACTGAAGAAAATGGTTATTAACCTGCTGAGTGTTATGTATATGATCCTGCAATGCCTTTTTATCAATAGGCTCAGGAGAGGCTAACCTTTTCTGTAAATCATCCAGGAGAAAATCCTGGTACTGAAACATGTGAAAAAGGCAATTTAGTGACCTCATGGCCAGGGTAGTAGAAGTATATACTTTTTTACCCCATCTCTCCAGGGACCTTGCTTCCCTGTCTGCTGGCAGTGGGTTTTTGGCAGAGGAGGTAGCCACTCCCTTGGGGCCCTGTGAAATAGTTTATAGATCCACAGAGTGGGCCTTAAAAAGGTGCTTGTGAGTATCAGGGACCCTATAATATCTGTCCGGCTTGACAGGAGCCGGAGGAAGAGAATCAGGGTTAGCACTGGAGTCAGAGAAAACATCATCCAAAACATCCATAACAGGAGGAATAGCTAAAGGCCTGTGCTGGGGAAGCTTGAGGAAGGTACGAAGCCTTTTCCTTGAGTCAGAGAATTCCTGACCCTGCCATTGAAAATGTTCCCTCATGGAATGCAGGACTTCACCAAATGAGAAATCCTCTGGCGGGGAGGCAGAGGGAATTGATTCCTCAGCATCAGAGTCCTCGTAGGCCTGGAAGGATTCTTCTTGGGTATCAGAATGTTCAGAGTCCCCAAGAGGCTTCATCCGAAGAGAGGTCGTCCGCCTGCTCAGTTCTGGGCCTTTTCTCTGCAGGTGGCTGAGAACCCCTCTCCGGATGAGGTTGTGACCCCCTGATAAGGGAAATAAGATCAGCAGCCAGAGACATGATTTGCTTATCAGAAGAAGGAGCCTGGGCAGAAGGTCTAGGATGGGCCTTGGCCTGGCTGGCGGCCTTAGCACGTGCAAAGGCCTTGATGGACATGGATACAGGAGGCCTAGCAGCCCCACTTGCAAACGTAACCATGTCCACAGAAATGGTGACGGGTAGATCCAAGACTTCGGTTTCCGGAGGAAAATCAACAACCGGCACCGGAGAGATCTCAGAGACCGAAGGTCGTGTTAACGCTGTGTCGTCGGCCTGGAGCGGTAGATTTACCACTTCCGAAGGAACCGGAGCACTAGCAGAGGGTTTGGGAGTAGCATCGGTAGTGGACGCGGGCCGAGGATGTCGGTCCCGGTCCTTGCGTTTTTTCGCAGATTGGGTAGTCGGTAGATCCGACGGCGTGATATACGCAAAAGATTCACCGAAAAAGTCCTCGGCGAATTCTGCCCGGCGCCTGAGTGCGCGCTTATTAAAGCAGGCACAGGCCGAGACATCGTGGTCTGGGCCCAGGCAAGGAAGGCAGATAGAATGGAAGTCCTTATGAAGTATTTGTTTACCACAAGACAAACAATTATTAACTTTCTCAATTTGTTCTGACATCGGCTGAGGCAAGAATAAATGTTGCCCAACAGGGTACTTAGCTTTTAGATGACTTCAGTACTGAAAACACAGGAGCTGGCCGACCGGGCACTTGCGAACAGCTTCTGCTTCGGGCACCACGCGGCAAGAAAGACTGAAGAAGATGGCGTCGGCCGATGCCTTTATACTCCAGCCGTGGTGACGTCGGAGAGGAGGCGACACCAGCCGACGCCGGACCCAGACTTTGGAATTCGGCCGACCGAGGGCTGCCTGAGGCAGGACAACCCATATGTTATGACTGCAGTTGCATTCTTGAAGGACATCTGGAAATTCAATGGTTTGATTAAATGGACATTTCAGAGATCACTTTTGGCAGAAAGGAAGGATTAGTTCTCAATGACACTATCTCTATGAAAAATCAAATATGGACTCTTTATGCATAAGTCTTGAAGCTGAGAAATTCATCTGGCAGAAGTAATGGCGACCAAAGAACAAGGTTTTACATGACAAGTATTTGAGATCGCAATAAGAAGCTGGTTCAAAAGGTGGCATTGTCAAAGCTTGCAATATTAATGATAGGTCCCATGGTTGAGTAGGTTCTCTAAAAGGGGATTTTAGATGATTCACATCTTTTATGAAAGTCTTGCATAATTTGTGTGACATAAGAGAGGAGTATTGGACACCATCATGGAAATTAGATATTGCAGCCAAATGAACTCCAATGGTAGAGGCCAATAGACTGGATTGAAAAAGGGTGGCTAGATACTCCAGTACTATCGACACTGGTGCTGAAAAAGGATCTACCCGTTTTTCTTTCAGCCAAAAAGTAAATCTTTTCCACTTGCTTGGATAAGTAATTCTGGTGGAAGACTTACGAGACGCAATAACAATGTCACGTACTGGCAAAGATCGATCATTCTGCCTGGCAATCAAGCAAATTGGAGGAGCCAAGCTGTGAGCTTCAGGCTGTCCAAGTTGGGGTGAATCAGATTCTGCGGATGGGAGATCAACCCCGGGGTTGGATGGAGAATCCACGGCTGATCTAGCAGGCGAGGCCAAAGGAAGGGGAACCAAATCTGACACGGCCAATATGGTTCTATGGGGATCACTTTCCTCTTCAACCGGCTGACTTTCTTCAGAAACTGGGGAATGAGGTTGAGAGGTGGAAATGCATAAAGTAGACCAGAGGGCCAATCGTGGACAAGAGCATCCCTGGGTGGCTGTCCCGGAGGGGGAATCAAGGCAAAATAGTTGCTGCATTTGTAGTTGGTCAGGGACACAAAGAGGTCGCAGCAAGGAAGACCCCAGCAGTTGAAAATCTCTGCCACTATCAAGGGATTCAGGGACCACTCGTGAGGTTGTAGAATACACCTGCTGAGTCTGTCTGCTATCACGCTGGAACTCCCGGGAATGTGCGTTGCTAGAATATCCTCATGGCCTCTCGACAGAGTGGGTAAAATTTGGTTCCGCCCTGTTTGTTGATGTACCACACCACCGCCATGTTGTCTGATTGTATCGCAATAGTCCCAGACGGCAGCAGGGGATGGAATGCTGGCAACGCCAGAAGCACCGCCCTCAGCTCTAGAACATTTATATGCAGATGGGCCTCCATTTCAAACCAAGTACCTTGGACTGTGTCTCTGACATAGTCCTCCCCACTCCATCAGGGAGGTGTCCGTGGTCACTGAAGCCCTGGGCTGTTGGGGGGAGAAGGGGAGAGACCACTGTGACGGGTTGTGGGTCATCCACCAATTTAAATCCTGTTTGCACCTGTGAGTTACCCGAATCTTGGCTGAAAGAAGGTACTGAAAGGGATACCATTGGGTGAGCAGTAGCCATTGTAGAAGCCTCATGTGAAACCTGATCAGGGGGACAATGGTGATGGAGGCTGCCATGGAACCCAACAACTGTAGAACAGAGTGAGCTGTGGATTTCTCCCTTGAAAGGATCAAGATCAGTTGTTGCTTTATCCTTGGAATTCTGTGCTCTGGAAGGGATATCTGAAATTCTTTGTATTCAAGATGGCTCCTATAAATTCTGTGGACTGAGATGGGGTGAGATTGGATTTTTGCCAGTTTATGGTTATGCCTAGCCTTTCTGCAGAGAGGAGAGAGAGTATATGCCAGGGCTTCTTCCAATAGATGTCTGGTGGGGGCGGATATGAGCCAGTCATCTAGGTATGGAAACACCTGTAATCCTTGTAGTCGCCAAGTGAGCTGTGACGACTGCCATGCAGTTTATGAACACTCTGGGGGCTGTACAGAGTCCGAAGGGCAGTACTCTGAACTGGTAATGACTGGCTCCCGCACGGAAGCGAAGGAATCTTCTTGATGGCCTGTAAACTTTTATGTGGTAGTACGCATCTTAAAGATCTATCGAGCACATCCAATAGTTTTTTTTCTAAAAGCGGAAGGACAGACTGTATTGTAACCATCGGGAATTTTTGTACTCTTACAAACTTGTTCAATACGCCGAGATACAAAATTGGTCTCCAGTCCCAGGTTTTCTTTGGTACCAAAAAAGGTCTCGAGTAGAATCCGGATCCTATCTGGTCTGGAGGGACTATTTGGATGACTCTTTCCTAGCAGCTTTGATATCTCTAATGCTGCTTCTTCCCTTTGACTGGGTGGAAAGTCGGGCAAGTTTGTTGGGGGAGCAGGACAAAGATCGAAGGAAATATGTTAGCCTCTGGTTATCATCCTTTGTAATCAAGAATCTGTGGTGATGGTTAGCCAGGCAGAAGGGAACAAAGAGAAACGACCCCCAACCACTTCCAGAGGAAAGCAGTTGGGCTGCTCTTCAGGAGTGCTGGTAGGATTGGCCAGAGAAAGAGTCCCTGCAACCCTGGCTACGTGGACCCCCTTTTTCCCCCGAAAAGGGAGTCTTCCCTGTGAGTTTTCCCCTCTGCCTCTAGGGGAGAACTCAGCCTGTGTGTCACGGAAAGGACCCAGAGACTTTTTGTACCATATCTTCCCACTCTTCTGGTTTCTTGAGAAAGCCCGTTGAGGGGAAGAAAAAGACACCCACGGCAGAAAGGGTCTTACCGTCCTATTCACATCTGGCCAGTGTGCTTTTAACCTTGGGTCCAAACAATGGAGAGGCTTCGATGGGAGCATTGAGAAAGGAAGCCTTGAAGGGTTCCGCGAAATTACACAAGTGCATCCAGGCAGGTCTCAGAACAATGCCTGAACTCGCCGCTCTAGCTGCTCCTTCTGATGCATGAGATATCAGGTACATGGAGGAGTTAGATATTGATTCAATGGTGGCTAGCTGAGAGGCCACTGTCACGGACCTCAGACATGGCACTAGCCAAAGTTTCAGACGGCTCAGAAATTAAATCTCTTTGAAGCCTGGTAAAGTGTGCCATATAGTTCAGGGACCTGATTGCAAAGGTCACTGATGCAAAAGTACACCTCCCTATTCTGTCCAGAGCCCTGGATTCTTTGTTGGGCGGATGGACAGTCTGGCTTTCTTCTTCCACCAGGTCCTTTTTAGTTGCGGCCTCCACCGGTCAGTAGCAGGAGGGGACAAAATTTTATCTGGCCTCCGGGGAATGGCCTCAACAGTGTCAGGAGCCTTCAACGCACGTTGTACGACGAGCCAGAGCAGTTCGTCGGCAGGTGGAGTAACCCAGGAGGTAAGGGGCCAGGCGCGAAAGGCCTGCAGGAACACAAACTCTTCAGAGGTCGGGTTCGAGTGTTGCCAGTCGCCTCTCTGTTTAAGAATTTCAAGAATATCACCAAAGGATACCTCAGAGGGTGAGCGAGGGGACCCTTTCCCCATCAAAGTCTGTGTCTTCAGAAAGGGACTCCTCTGTGGAGTCCATGTGCTTACTCTTGCAAGAGCTTTTTTGATGAGCTTCCTGAGAGGGAGAAGCTGGGGAAGACGGTGCAAAAGGGGTTTCCTGTGTGAGTATATCCTGAGGCCCTTGCGCCCGGTGTCCACCAGGAGCGACTTGTGTACATAGCAGTCCAGAGGAGGGCAGGGAGAGTGACAGCACAAGATCGCCAGTCGACACCAGAGCCTTCTCCATTAGCTGGAAGGCCGGTCCATCTGAAGAGGGGTGACTGTCCAAGAGAAGGGTCACCACTCTCCTAAGTGGCTCAGCCTGCAGACTCAGGAGTCCCTGGATGGCTGTGAAAAGTACAGTTGTGCACACTTACCATAAATGTAGATGTTAAAGTGTATTCACTGTTGCAGTCATTACATTTGGGTAATCTGCTGGCAGGTTGCCCTCAGTCAGCCTGATTAACAAAGTCTTAAGTCCTGCGCTGGTTGCTGTTCCTTCTTCCATGACGTCAGGGGTATAAAGCATGCAGCTGACGCCATTACATCAGTTTTTCTTGCCCCAGATGTCAGGTGCCCCCAAATAGGGAGCAAATAAAATTAAAAACACAAAAATATACCTCCAACCAAAAGCAAATACACCAAAAAGGCTTTTAAGCATAGTAAAATAAAGTAGAGGTATAGTAAGAGAAAAACAGGGGGCAGGAGGGAGGGTAACCAGGACTGCAACAGTGAATACACTTAAACATCTACATTTATGGTAAGTGTACACAACTGTACTATGTTCTTAGTGTTCACTGTTGCAGACACTGTTGCATCTAATTACCCTCTTTTTATCAACTACTTATGTATCTAACTATTAACGCCTGTATCTCTGGCTTCTTCTTTTTTATAAATTCTATAATTGTTGTTTAATTTAATTTAACATCAGTTTTTTTCTATGTAACAATGTATCAACTGTTAAATGTGGAGCTTTTCTCCCCGGGCCTCCGCTGAAAATGGACATGTATCCAGTCGGATTTTCCCGGTCAACAAATGTAAAATAAATAAATAAATAAATAAATAAAATCATTACATTTGGGTAGATTCCCAAAGCTATAGTTGGGAGGAGGAATTTATACAGCATTAGGATCAGCTACAAGGCCCTGCAAGACAGCAGTGGCAAAGCCAGATCTGGATTTAGAGAAAATTGGTAAATGATAATGCTTGGTGAAAGTATGTACAGAACTCCAGGTAGCAGCTTCTAGAATATCCCTGGTAGGAACACCTCTGAGAAAAGCTGCAGAAGTAGATGCAGCGCTAGTGGAGTGAGATCTGATCCCCTGGGGGATAGGTTTTCCATGGTGCTTATAGCAGAAATTAATGCAAAGGCTTATCCAGTTAGAAATGGTTTGTTTTGAAATAGCCTTTCCCTCTGCTCCAGCAGACATTGTTACTAGCAATTGTTCAGATTTTCTTCGAAATTTGTTCTGTCCAAGTAGAATCTAAGTTGTCTGTGCACGTCCAAGGAATGTAGAATCCGTTCCCCTTTGTTCTGTGGATTGGGAAAGAAGGTTGGCAAATGAATGGACCGATTAAGAGCCACAGTGGAAACCACCTTGGACATAAAGGATGGATTGGTCCTCAGAGATACCCTGTCCACATGAAAGATGATGAAAGGCTCCACTGCCATAAGAGCCTGTAATTCAGATATCCTTCTAGCTGAAGTGATTGCTAAAAGGAAGGCTGTTTTCCAAGAAAGAAATTTTAAGTCTGCAGTAGCAGCTGGCTCGAAAGGAGGTAGAGTGAGTTTCTCCAAAACAAAGTTAAGGTCCGAGGCAGGGGTAGGAGCTCTCCTGGGTGGTCTCAAGTTCTGCACCCCTCAGATACTGCTTGAGCAGGGGATGAGAAAAGAGGGGTGGTTCTGTTGTAGTGAGCTGAAATAGCTGAAGCATGGATTTTAATAGAGGAAAAGACAGACCCTTGTGAAGCATCACAGTTAAGTATTGCAAAATCTGAGGTAAATTGGGCGCTGCTGTGCTCATCCCTAAAGACTGGTTCCAGGCAAAGAATCTTTTCCATTTGTCAGCATACGATTTTCTAGTACTAGGTCTTCCTGCCTCCAAGATGACATCCATCACAGGTTTGCTGAGGGATGCTAAGGGTGAATTTAAGTGATTAGCCAAGCTGCAAGGTTCAATGTTGGAAGCTGATAGTGCAGAATTTGGTTCTCCTGCTGAGACAGCAAGGAAGGTGCGAGGCAGGTGCCATGGAGGTATTTGAGATCCACTGCGCAGGAGCGGGTACCAGTGTTGGTGTGGCCAGTCTGGAGAAATCAAAATCATTCTTGGTTTGTCCTGTTTGACTTTTAACAGAACTTTGCAGAGTAAAGGCAGAAGGGGAAAGGTATAGACTGATGGGTTTTTTTCCAGCTGAAGGACAGAGCATCCACTTTCCAGGCTTTTTTGTGGGGAGTCCTTATGCAAAATTTGTTCAACTGGTAGTTCCGGGAGGAAGCAAATAGATCCATGTCTGGGCTCCCCCATTCGCTTGTCCGTCTGCTTAGTCCGTCTGCCAGTGTATTTAATTTTCCTGGGAGGAATTGAGCTTGTAGGTGCACTTGGTAGCTCAAGGCCATGTTCCACAATGCTATGGCTAGTCTGCAGAGGGGATAGGAATGTGTACCCCCCCTGCTTGTTTATGTACCACATAACCATAGTGTTGTCGGTCGTTACCATTAGTTGTCCTAGAAGAATGAAGTCCTTGAAGGCTGTCAGAGCATTCTGTACAGCTAACATTTCTTTTTGATTGATACGTAGGTGCATTTGATTTGGGTTCCATTTGCCCTGAATGCACTTTACCCATGCATAGTCTGATGCATCTGTAGTTAGGGTTTGGGCGGCAAGGGGAAATGTGAATGGCAGTCCCTCAATTTGGTGGCAGGCCTCTGCCCACCATAGGAACCCGAGGCGTAGGCAAGGTATGACAGGAATCATTTCCAGGCTGTGACAATGTTGACTCCATAGACTTTTTAGATTCCACTGTAGTTTCCTCATATGCAGTCTTGCATATGGAATTAGAAAAATGCAGGAGACCATGAACCCCCAGGGCTTGCAGTATTTGTCTTGCAGACAACAGAGTTTTTGTGGCCACTTGTTTGAAGTTACCAAATGAATTTGCTTCTCTGGCATGAGGAAAGCCATCTGGGCAGTTCTATTCAAGCTTCACCCAGGAATGTTGTACCCTAGACAAGTTCGAACCTTTTTTTTTTTTTTTTTTTTAACAAACGCCAGATGATTTAGAAGAATGCCCTGGTTTTCTGCCTTAGACAATCGTCCAGGAATGGATATATTTGAATATTTTTTTGCCTGCAAAATGCAATTACTGGAGCCAGGCACTTTGTGAATACCCTGGGTGCAGTAGACAAGCCAAAGGGCAGTGCAGAGAACTGATAATGCAAGAAGTCTGCTTTGAAGCGTAGGCATCTTCTGCAAGATTCCCTGATTGGGATGTGCAGGTATGCTCCTTTTAAATCTAGAGTTGCCAACCAGGCATCTTTTCCCAGCATAGGAAGTAACTGGTGAAGAGTGAGTATCTTAAATTTTGGAATGTCCAGAAAGGTGTTTAGAGTAGACAGGTCCAGAATTGGACGCCATGACTTGTCTTTTCCGGGTACCAGGAAAAGCCTGGAATAGAAACCTTGTCTCTTTTCCTGTTCTGGTACCGGTTGGATAGCCATGTTTAAGAGGGAAAGTACTTGTTTTTGAGCCTCTGCCCACTGATATAGGGGCAAGTCTGGCCACCTGTTTGGTGTTGACAACGTGTGGAAATGAAATCTGTATCCCTGGGAAACTATATTTAAAACCCATTTGTCCTGGGTTATGAGTTCCCAGTTTTTTGCACGAAGAGCAATCTTTCCCCCCCTAAGGGGCAGCTAAAAGGTATGTGCTTGGTAATTTTAAAGGAAAGTCATTCAGACTGTTTACCATAGGGGGGTGCCTTGTTATTTCCAGAATTGGAAGTGGAAGCCCCCCACTGCTTAGTTCTGAGAGTCCCCTGGGACTGAAACCTGGTGCTTTTGGTGGGTCTGGGTTTGGCTTGAGAGGATCTGGAAGGAGATGGAAAGGACCAATTCCAAGTAGGCCAGTGCCTAATTGCACTTGTAAGAAATATTTTACAGTTTGCATAGATTTAGCTTTATTTTCCATCTTTTTTAAAATTTCTTCAGCCTTATTGCCAAACAGGTGGCCCTGATTTAAAGGAGCATCCAACAATTTTGCTTTAACATGATCAGGCAGAGATTGCTCCTTAAGCCAAGCAGGCCTTCTAAGCACAGACCCAGTAACAGAAGCCCTGCAAGAGACCTCTAAAGAATCAAAACCACATTGCAAAGTATGTTTTCCAACTTGTTCAGCAGAATCCAATGAATCCTGTAAGCCTTTATTTTCCACAGTGTCATAAATCAACATAATTTTCTCTTTGAGCAGTCCAATAATATGCTGATATTTTAACATATGAAATGGTCAGTTTAAAGCCCTGATTGCCAAGGTTGCAGACGTATAAACCTTCTTACCCCATTTATCCAGTGCTCTGGAGTCTCTATCAGAAGGGGTAGGATTTTTAGCAGTAGAAGCCTTAATGTCCTTAGACCCCTGAGAAATGGTTTCAGGATAAGTTTGGTGCCTACCATAAATGTAGATGTTCGAGTGAATACACTGCTGCAGTCATTACACTTGGGTTATAATGCCATCAGGCGGTTCCCCAGTCGGCCAGAGTTCCAAAGTCTTGGTCCGGCGTCGGTTGCTGTCGCCTCCTCCCTGACGTCAGTGCTACAGGGATATACAAGATGCAGCCGACGCCATTTTCTAAAGTTTTTCTTGCCCCAGATGTCAGGTGCCCCCAAACAAGTAGGCAATTAAAATTGCTAATAAAACATACATAAGAAAAGCAAACAATAACTTTCAGCTACCAGCAAATACTCCCCATAGGTAGTAAAGGGTAGAAGACATAGGTACGTACCGGCAAGTAAGAGGGGAAGGAGGGAGGGTAACCTGGACTGCAGCAGTGCATACACTCCAACATCTACATTTATGGTAGGTACAAAACTGTACTATGTTCATCATGTTACACTGCTGCAGTCATTACGCTTGGGTAGAATCCCAAAGCTGAGGAAGGGTAGCTGGTTCTATAAGGCATTAGGGGTGGCTATAAGGCCCTGCAGCACTGCAGTGGCGAAGCCAGCTCTGGCTTTAGAGTACAAAGGCAGATGGTAATGTTTGGTGAAGGTATGCACAGAACTCCAAGTTGCTGCTTCCAAAATATGCTTGGTAGGTACTCCCCTGAGGTAGGCAGTTGAAGTGGCTGTTGCCCTGGTGGAGTGAGATCTAATGCTGCTAGGAACAGGTTTTCCATGGTATGTGTAGCAGACACGTATACAATGCCTTATCCATTTTGAAATGGCTTTTCCCTGTGCTCCTGCAGCATATGCTACCAATAATTGCTCAGATTTTCTGAAAGCTTTGGTTTTGTCCAAGTAGAAGCGTAACTGCCTCAATGTCCAAAGAGTGCAGTAGTCTCTCCCCTTTATTCTGTGCGTTAGGATAAAAAGTTGGCAGGTTTACAGCCACACTGGATACCACCTTTGGCATAAAAGTAGGGTTAGTTCTTAAAGACACCCTGTCCTGGTGGAAAATGAGGAAAGGTTCCACTGCCATTAGTGCCTGTAATTCTGAAACTCTTCGTGCTGATGCTATTGCCAGGAGCAGAGCAGTTTTCCAAGAGATATATTTTAATTCTGCTGTGTTGGCTGGCTCAAATGGAGGTAAAATTAGCTTCTCCAAAACAAAGTTGAGGTCCCAAGTTGGAGTGGGTGCTCTACGGGGCGGTCTTCTGTTTTTAGCCCCTCTGAGGTACTGTTTTAACAGAGGATTAGAGAAAATTGGTGGATCAGTGTTGTAATGAGCAGAGATGGCAGAGGTATGGATCTTGACGGATGAGAAGGAGAGTCCTTTGTCCAGCATCTCAGTTAAGTATTGTAGTATCTGAGGAATGTTTGGGACAAGAAGGTCAAGGTTGTGAGCTTGGTTCCAGGCACAGAATCTCTTCCATTTATCCGAACAGGCTTTCCTGGTACTAGGCCTTCTGGCCTCCAGAATGACATGCATAACAGCTTTGGAGAGAGAGAGGCATTGCTTGCTTGACTAAGGAATCTTCCATGCAGCTAGGTTTAAGGTCTTTAGTTGGCTGTGTAGTATTTGTTTGTTGTACTGAGTCAGCAGATGTGGGATATGAGGCAAAATCCAGGGTGGTTCTTGTGCTAAGCTCCTTAAGATTGGGTACCAGTGCTGGCGTGGCCAGTCTGGTGCAATGAGGATCATCTTTGGCTCTTCCTGCCTGGCTTTTATGAGTACCTTTGGCAGGAGAGGTAGTGGTGGGAAAGCGTATACTTGTAGGTTCTCCCAGCTGAATGAGAGGGCATCCACTTTCCATGCTTGTGGATGGTAACTCCTTATGCAGAATTTTTGTAGCTGGCAGTTTATTGGGGATGCAAACAGATCTATGTCCAGGCTCCACCATTTCTGTGTTATCATTGTGAATATTTGTGGATTCAACTCCCATTCGTGGAGATCCATGATGTTTCTGCTCAAGTCGTCTGCCAGTGTGTTTTTGTCTCCTGGCAGGAATTGTGCTTGCAGATGAACTTGAAGGTTTATAGCTGTGTTCCACAAGGTCATAGCTTGCCTGCATAGGGGGTAGGAGTGAGTGCCCCCTTGCTTGTTTATGTACCACATAACTGTGGTGTTGTCTGTCTTTAGTAGTAGTTGTCCTGGATGCAGCAGGTCCTTGAAAGCTATAAGCGCATTTTGTACAGCTAGCATCCCTTTTTGATTGATGTGAAGATGCCTTTGTTCTGCAGGCCACATGCCCTGAATACATTTGCCTGCCATGTGTGCTCCCCAGGCGTAATCCGATGCATCTGTTGTCAGTGTTTGCCTGGCTGAGAGTTGTGTAAAAGGCTGTCCTTTGTTGAGGTGACAAGCTTGAGCCCACCATTGAAACTCCTGTTGAAGGCAAGGGATTAGTGGTATAACTGTTTCCAAACTTTGACAGGGTTGAGACCATACATTCTTTAGGTACCATTGTAGTTTCCTCATATGCAGTCTGGCATATGGAATTAGTAGTATGCAAGATGCCATGTATCCCAAGGCCTGCAGAATTTTTCTTGCAGGGAGTTGGGTCTTCGTTGCCATCAATTGAAAGTACTGAGGTCAGTTGTCATTGTTTGTCTGGCATGAGATAAGCCATCTGGGCCACTGTGTTCACGCTGGCACCCAGGAATATAATCTCTTGTGAGGGCACTAGTTTTGATTTCTTTTCGTTTACTGTGTACCCCATGCAACTTAACTTTTTTACAAACGCCAGATGCTTTAGAAGAATGTCCTTGCTCTCTGTTTGAATCAGGCAGTCGTCCAGGTATGGATAAATTTGAATTCCTTTCTGTCTGCAAAATGCAATTACTGGTGCCAGGCACTTTGTGAAGACCCTGGGCGCAGTAGGCAAGCCAAAGGGCAGTGCACTGATCCTGCTATGAATCTGAGGTATCTTCTGCAGTTTTGTCTGATAGGGACATGCAGGTATGCCTCTAAGGTCCAAAGTCACGAGCCAAGCTTTCTTGCCCAGCATGGGAAGAAGCTGCTGTAATGTCAACATTTTGAATTTCGGAAAATCCAGGTAAGTGTTTAGAGATGAAAGATCCAAAATGGACCTCCAAGCTTTGTCCTTTCTGGGAACCAGAAACAGTCTCGAGTAAAATCCTTGTCCTTGCTCCTGTGATGGTACCTTTTGAATAGCTCTCATATCCATGAGTGTTGTAATTTGTTTTTGAGCCGCTGCCCATTGATTTGTTGGCAGGTTTGGCATTCCTTTTAACCTTAGCAGAGTGTGAAAGTGGAACCTGTAACCTTGAAATACAATGTTGAGAACCCATTTGTCTTTGGTGATCATTTGCCAATTGTAGTAGAAGAGTGCCAGTTTTCCTCCCAAGGGGGCTGCCAAGAAGGATTTGTTTGGCAGCTGTAGTGGGAAGTCATTGGTGCTGTTTTTGTATGGTTGGGGCCTGTCTTCCCCTTCTTTCTGGCCTGACGCAACCCACTGTCGAGGCCTGTAAGTACACCTTGTGTTTTACCTCTACCTCTTGGACATCTGTATCTTCCCCTTTGAGGTCTGTCTGTAATTTGAAAGGACCAATTCTTAGTTGGCCAGTTCTGCTAAATATAGGAGGCTGAACAAGTAAGAAATCCTTCACCGTTTGCATAGATTTTGCCTTATCCTCCATTTTCTTTAATACCTCTTCTGCCTTAACTTTAAATAACACATCCTGCTGCAAAGGTGCATCCAATAATTTTGCTTTAACATGATCTGGTAATGTATGTTCTTTCAACCAAGCATGTCTTCTAATGACAGAGCCTGCAACTGCTGCTCTGCAGGAGGCCTCTAGAGAATCAAAACCACATTGCAAAGTATGTTTTCCCACTTGTTCAGCTGCATGCAATAAATCCTGCATTTCTTTAAAATTAGGAGGATCTGATTCTGGAAGCATTTTTTGTTTTAACTGAGACAGTAAAAAATTGCTGATATTTTAGCATATGAAACTGGCAATTTAAGGCTCTCATTGCTAAAGTTGCAGACATATATACTTTCTTTCCCCATCTGTCTAATGCTCTGGAATCTGTCAGAGGGAACTGGATTCTTGGCTGATGAGGCCTTAACTCCTTTGGGTCCCTGAGAAATAGTTTCAGGGTCAGCTACAGGGCTTTTATACAGAAATTTATGTGAGTCAGGGACGCTGTAGTATCTGTCAAGTTTAACAGGGGCTGGAGGTAAGGAATCAGGATTTAAGCTTGATTCAGTATACACATCATCCATAATATCCAACACTGGCAGAATAGCAAGGGGTCTGTGTTGAGGTAATAAAAGGAAGTCTCTGAGCCTCTTCTTGGATTCTGAATAATCCTGGCCTTCCCAGTGGAAATGCTCTTTCCCCAAAGGAGTAGTCCTCAGGCGGTGAGGCTGATGGAATTGATTCCTCAGCATCAGAATCCTCATAAGGGGGTAAAGAGTATCCTAGGTCTGAGGATGAATCAGAAGAGATGGACACCTGGTCGGATGAGTCATAGTCTGCATCCTGTCTAAGCCTTTTATCAGGAGGGGGATGGGACCCGCAGATCAGAGTGATTAGGTCTTCGGCCATTTTGAGCATTTGTTTCTTAGGCATGGAGGCCTGTCCTGGAGAATGCTGTATTTGTTTCTTTGACTTTAAAGAAGGCTTAGACTTAGCTGAGGGTTTAATGCTTAACTGAGTAGGTCTGAAGATACCCTCTGTAGCTGTGGGTTGCTCAGCTACTACGGATCCCTCTGAAAGGTTAATCTCAGTAGGCTGAAGAACTTGTGCGTCCGAAGGCCCAGCCATCTCCACGTGGGAGGCAGCTTGAGATTCTATAGAGGCGGTCATCAGGGGCTGCAAAGGCACCTCTCTGAAAACCGGAGAACCGGCGACTGGCCTAGAAGAGGCCTCGGATGCCTATCCTTGTCTTTGCGCTTTTTGTGTATTCCGGTCGTCGGAAGTTCCAACGGCATGGTATAATTGAATTTTCTACCAAAATAATGTCTGGCAAAATCAAACAGATGTTTAATAGTGCGCTTGTTAAACCTAGCACAAAACCAACAACCAGTGACGTCGTGGTCAGGGCCTAGGCATGGGATACAATAGGAATGGAAATCCTTACGAGGTATTTGCTTCCCACAAGAAATACATTTATTAACTTTTACTGACATCGGTCTGAGGCAAGAAAAAGTGTCCCCAATGGGGTACTTAGCTTTGTAGAACACTTCTGTTCTGGATTCGGAATGAAAATCTCAGGAGACGGCCGACCGGCACTTGCGAACAGCTTTTGCTTCGGGCACCGTACGGCAAGAAAGACTGAAGAAAATGGGGTCGGCTGCATCATCTTATATACCTCTGTCGCACTGACGTCAGGGAGGAGGCGACAGCAACAGACGCTGGACCAAGACTTTGGAACTCAGGCCGACTGGGGAACCGCCTGATGGCAGGATAACCCAAGTGTAATGACTGCAGCAGTGTAACACGATGAACATCTGAAGTGTTGGTGCTGAGAGGGTAGTCGGTGCCGGGTAAGTTGTCAGAGAAGAAAGGGCAATGGGTGTCGAAAAATCCAACATCGTTAACAGTCTGCATCGACTGGACAGTCTGTGCCGGTAAAGAAATCTGAACCAAACAGCCCCTCGGTACAGATACGGTAAAGGTCACACTAGTCAGTGCCGAGGTCAGAGATGGAGCCGATGGCCTTGATGCTGAAGGTCTAGGCACCGAATGCGCTGGAGCCGATGGCCTCGGTGCCGAAGGTCTAGGCACCGAAAGCTCTGGAGCCGAAGAAGTCAAATCCGAAGTGGAAAGCTTAGCTTTCTTGGGTCTCTGTTCGTGGGAGTCCCCAGCAGGGGATGAAGGAAGAGACTTGGCCTTTAAATGTTCATCACTCTTTTTCTTATGGGATTCTTGGAGGGGCTGAAGCCTCCGACCCAGAAATAGCCTATGAAAAAGGAGATTTAAGTATCCCCCTTCAATATCAATTTATTTTTTTTCTCAATCAACATCGTTAGAGAAATTCTTACAAATACCGCAGGGCAGGTCATCTGTTAAGAGGCACACCCAAGCAATAGACACACAGGGAATGTGCATCTGAAGTACATAATTTATGGCCACAATCTGAACATCTTTTAAATCCTGGACTACCTTTTTTATCTGCCATGTTAGAACGAAAGAAGGAAAAACCAGAAAAAATACCAGCCATGGTACAAGAATTACCCAAAGGTAAGAAGGAAAAGGGGTTACCAACGATGCTACAAAAGAAATTACCTCATGGTAAAGAGGAGGAAAGGATTTGAAAAGATTCAAGAAAGGATAGTCGCTAAATGCGATAAGGTAATAGAAAACTAATAACTTTTCTGTGAGAAAAGGTTTTAGAATTTAGTATGACGAAAAATATTGTACTTAGCTCAAGAGAAGTAGCTTGACACGACCAAATGGTGATGCAGCAAACAAAATCTGAGGTAACAGGGAGAGGGGAATTCTGGGTAAGGGTTTTAGCTCGAGAGTTTGTAGCTGACGGAAGCTTGGAAGATGGCCGGCTCGGTTCCGTGGTCGGAACAGATACCCACACGTAAGGAATAAACGAGGATTAACAATATCAGATGGGATATATTTCTTCAAAAAGGGAAGAAAGCTGTGCTTAGCACACTGCCACTGTTTAACTTGTTCTATAGTGAGCTGTCTTGTACAAGATCCCTCCCCCCCAACAAGAGACCTAAAAATCTATACAACCTTAGAAACCAGGTATGAGGCTCAAATAATCCATGCCAAGCACAAAACAGAAGACGTTAAGCTGCAGTACACCCCTGATCAAATAATACTACGGTGTGGAGAAAGTGCAGTTGTCTACCTACCATAAATGTAGATGTTTGAGTGTATTCACGGTTGCAGTCATTACACTTGGGTTATCCTGCTGGCAGGCTACCCGCAGTCGGCCCGAATTCCAAAGTCTAGGTCGGCGTTGGTTGCTGTCACCTCTTCCCTGACGTCAGTGTACCAGGGGTATAAAAGATGCAGCCGACGCCATTTTCTTCAGTTTTTCTTGCCCCAGATGTCAGGTGCCCCCACATTGGTAGGCTAAAAATTATGCCAATAAGTATGCATGCACTAAAATAAACATTTCTTTCATCTACAAGCAAATACACCACATAGGTTGTTATAGGATAGAGAAGTACTGATAAGTCCCAGCAAAGAAAAGGGGGGTGGTGGGTGGGTAACCTGGACTGCAACAGTGAATACACTATAACATCTACATTTATGGTAGGTACACAACTGTACTATGTTCCTAGTGTTTCACTGTTGCAGTCATTACACTTGGGTTGAATCCCAAAGCTGAGGTTGGGTGGCTGGGTCTATATAGGATTAGGAGAGGCTATAAGGCCCTGCAGAACTGCAGTGACAAAGCCTGCTCCGGATTTAGAGTAGAGAGGCAAGTGGTAGTGCTTGGTAAAAGTGTGTATTGAACTCCAAGTTGCAGCCTCTAAAAATGTCTTTGGTTGGTACTCCTCCGAGGAAGGCTGCTGAAGTGGCTGCTGCTCTGGTTGAATGTGGCCTAATGCCATTAGGCACTGATTTGCCATGCTGTGAATAGCAGAAACGAAGCAGTGGCCTATCCATTTTGAAATAGTCTGCTTTGAGATAGCATTTCCTTGTGATCCTTCAGCATATGCCACTAAGAGTTGCTCAGTCTTTCTGAAAGCTTTAGTTCTGTCCAAGTAAAAGCATAGCTGTCTGTGTAAGTCCAAAGAATGCAGGAGTCTCTCACCATTATTCTGCGGGTTTGGATAAAAAGTAGGCAAATGAATGGTTTGGTTAAGGGACACACTGGACACCACCTTAGGCATAAATGTCGGGTTCGTCCTCAGAGAAACCCTGTCTGGATGGAAAATGATAAAAGGTTCCACAGCCATGAGTGCCTGTAACTCTGAGACTCGTCTTGCAGAGGTTATAGCTAGGAGCAGAGCTATTTTCCAAGATAAGAACTTTATTTCAGCTGTATTGGCTCACTCAAAAGGCGGCAGTGTGAGTTTTTCCAAGACATACTTGAGGTCCCATGCAGGTATTGCAGGTATTGCAGCTCTCCTTGGAGGTCTTATGTTTTTTGCCCCTCTGAGGTACTGCCTTAGCAGTGGATGTGAAAAAATAGATGGTTCCGTATTGTAATGAGCTGAAATGGCAGAGGCATGGATTTTAATTGATGAAAAGGATAGGCCTTTGTCCAGCATCTCAGTTAGGTATTGTAAAATCTGAGGAATATTTGGTATGAACATGTCAATTCCTTGTGCCTGGTTCCAAGCACAGAATCTTTTCCATTTTTCTGGTACTGGGCCTCCTGGCCTCCAAAATAACATCCATCACTGCTTTAGAGAGAGGTGTGTTCTGAATGGCTACATTATCCGCCATGCTGCCAGATTTAGGGTCCTGAGTTGGCTGTGCAGGATCCGATTGTTTCGCTGGGTCAGTAAGTGAGGAACTAGTGGTAATGTCCAGGCTGTGCCTTGAGACAAGCTCTTTAGGATTGGGTACCAGTGCTGGCGTGGCCAGTCTGGGGCAATCAGAATCATTTTTGGCTTCTCTTGTCTGACCTTTAGGAGTACCTTGGGGAGGAGAGGCAGAGGAGGAAAGGCATATACTGTAAGGGTTTTCCAGCTGAATGATAGAGCATCCACTTTCCATGCTTGCTTGTGTTAAGTCCTTGTACAGAATCTCTGTAGTTGGTAGTTGTGAGGGGAGGCAAATAGATCTATGTCTGGGCATCCCCATTTCTTAGTTATCATGCTGAAGACGTGTGGATCCAGTTTCCACTTGTGGGGATCCGTGAGGTTTCTGCTGAGTTCGTCTGCCACAGTATTTTTCTTTCCTGGCAGGAATTGTGTTTGCAGAAGTACTTGATAAGTCAATGCTGTGTCCCACAAAGTCAGGGCTCGTCTGCGGGGGGGGGGGGGGGGTAGGAATGTGCGCCTCCCTGCTTGTTTATGTACCACACGACTGTAGTACTGTCCGTCCTTATCAGTAGTTGTCCTGGATGAAGTAGATCCTTGAAAGCTGTCAGGGCATTCTGAACAGCCAGCTAGCATCTCTTTTTGATTGATATGAAGATGCATTTGGCTTGTGGGCCATATGCCCTGAATACATTTTCCTGCCATGTGGGCCCCCCAGGCATAATCTGAAGCATCTGTTACTGACTGCCTGGCAGTGGGTAGGGTGAATAGCTGTCCCTTGTTGTGGCGACAGGCTTATGACAACCATTGAAACTTCGGTTTGCAGGCAAGGAATGAGTGTAATTAATGTTTCCAGGCTGTGACAATGTCGAGTCCAAACACTTTTTAGATACCACTGTAGTTTCCTCATATGCAGTCTGGCATATGGAATTAGCAGAATGCCATGAAGCCCAATGCCTGCAGAATTTTTCTTGCAGATACCTGGGTCTTTGTTGTCAACATTTTGAAGTAAGAAGTCAGTTGCCTTTGTTTGTCTGGTGTGAGATAAGCCATCTGGGCAGTTGTATTTAAGCTTGCACCCAGGAATATTATCTCGAGAGGGTACTAGTTTTGATTTCCTTTCGTTTACTGTGTACCCTAGGCAAATTAATAATCTTTTTACACCGTCAGATGCTTTAGTAGAAAGTCCTTGTTCTCTGCTTGAATAAGGCAGTCGTCCAAGTAAGGATATATTTGAATTCCTCTTTGTCTGCAAAATGCAATTACTGGTGCCAGGCATTTTGTGAAGACCCTGGGCGCAGTAGATAAGCCAAAGGGCAGTGCAGAGAATTGCTAGTGCATTGAGCCAGCTATGACTCTGAGGTATCTTCTGCAAGATTGTCTGATTGGGATATGCAGGTATGCCTCTTTTAGGTCCAAAGTTACAAGCCAAGCCTTCTTGCCCAGCATGGGCAGAAGCTGCTGCAGAGTCAACATTTTGAATTTTGGAACTCCAGAAATGTATTTAGAATAGACAGGTCCAGTATTGGTCTCCAGGCTTTGTCCTTTCTGGGTACCAAGAAAAGTCTTGAGTAAAATCCTTGTCCCTGCTCTTGCAGTAGTACTTGCTGAATGGCCCTCATGTCCATGAGGGATGAAACTTGTTTTTGTGCCTCTGCCCATTGATTGTGTGGCAGGTCTGGCATACCTTTTGCCCTTGGCAGGTCGTGAAAGTGGAACTTGTAGCCCTGGGACACTATATTCAAGACCCATTTGCCCGGGTGATCATGTGCCAATTTAAAGAAAAAAGTGCTGGTTTTCCCCCTAAGGGGGCTGCCAACAGATAAGTGCTTGGTGCTGGCAGAGGAAAGTCATTGGGACTGTTTCCTGTACGGCTGTGATTTGTCTTCTCCACTTTTGCAGGTAGAAGCGCCCCACTGTTTAGGCCTGTATGAGCCCTGAGGCTGAGATCTGCTTCTGGGGCGTCTGTATCTGCCTATTTGTGGCCTGTCTGACACTGGAAAGGACCTATTTGTAGGCCAGTTCCTGCTAAACCTGCGTGGCTGTACCTGTACGAAATCCTTTACTGTTTGCATACATTTTGCTTTGTTCTCCATTTTCTTCAACACCGTCTCTGCTTTTTAACACCAAATAAGGTATCATGCTGTAATGGAGCATCTAATAATTTTGCTTTAACATGATCAGGCAGATTCTGTTCCTTTAACCAAGCACACCTCCTAATGACAGAACCCGTAACTGCGGCCCTGCAAGAGGCCTCCAGAGAATCAAAACCATATTGCAATGTATGCTTTCCTACTTGTTCACTTGCATGAAATAAATCCTGCATTTCCTTATTTTCTGCACAATCAGAATTTGTCGACATTTTCTGTTTTAGCAGTGACATTAAGTATTGCTGATATTTAAGCATATGAAATTGACAATTTAAAACTCTCACAGCCAAAGTAGCAGAAGTGTAAACCTTTTTCCCCCCATCTGTCTAGTACCCTTGAATCCCTATCAGAGGGGATAGGATATTTTGCAGTAGAAGCCTTGACCCCTTTGGGACCCTGAGAAATAGTTTCTGGGTCAGCAGCAGGGTTTTTATAAAGAAATTTATGTGAATCTGGAACCCTGTAGTATCTGTCTGGTTTAACAGAGGCAGGGGCTAAAGAGTCAGGAGAAAGGCCGGACTCTGAAAATACATCATCTACAATGTCTAACACAGGGGGAAATAGCAAGAGGCCTGTGTTGAGGTAGTAAAATAAAATCTCTAAGCCTTTTCTTTGATTCTGAGTAGTCTTGGCTCTCCCAGTGGAAGTGCTCCCTCATGGTATGCAGGGTTTCCCCAAAAGAATAATCCTCAGGAGGAGAGGCTGAAGGGATAGATTCTTCAGCATCAGAATCCTCATAGGGAGGAAGGGCGTATTCCTGTTCAGAAGAGGAGTCAGAGGAAATGGAAACCTGATCTGAAGATTCATATTCTGTCTCTTGCCTAGGCCTCTTGTCAGGAGGGGGATGGGAACCCCTGATCAAGGTAATTAGATCTTCAGCCATTTTGAGCTTCTATTTTTTAGGCATGGAAGTCTGTCCAGGAGAATGTTGTACTTGTTTCTTTGTCTTTAGAACTGCTTTAGTATTTGCTTTGGAAGCTGAAGTAGGCTTTACATATAACTGTGTAGGCCTGAAAACACCCTCAGAAGCCGATGCCTGCTCAGCGGCTCCGGACCCATCTGAGGGAAGAGTTTCCGAGTGTCCAATACTTTGAGTATCCAGAGGCCTAGCTGGCTCCACGTGGGAGTCGTCAGCGGCCTGTGGCTCTGAGGTAGCGGGTGTCAGGGGCTGAGAAAGCACCTCACTGAGAACTGGCGACTGGCTTAGCGGAAGACTCATAGTCGGTTTTGGACCTCGGATGCCTGTCCTTTCCTTTTTCCTTGCGCTTTTTATAAACTCCGGTTGTCGGCTGTTCTGACGGCATTATGCAATTGAATCTTCGGCCAAAGTAATGAAAAGCAAAATCGTACCAACACTTAATAGTGCGTTGGTTAAATCTAGCACAAAACCGACAGCTAGCAACGTTGTGATCAGGGCCTAGGCAAGGAATACAGTAAGAATGAAAATCCTTACGAGGTATTTGCTTCCCACAAGAAATACAATTGTTAACTTTTTCTGACATCGGTCTGGAGCAAGAAAAAAGTTTCCCCAACGGGGTACTTAGCTTTAATGAAGACTTCGGATCTGAAATTTATTTTTGAAAATCTCAGGAGTCAGCCGACCGGCACTTGCCGCGCGGTGCCCGAAGCAAAAGCAGACCGCAAGAAAGACCGAAGAAAATGGCGTCTGCTGCATCTTTTATATCCCTGGAGCACTGTATAACTATTTATAACAGTTTTGATGACACTTTTAATCTAACAAACTAGCAGCTTTTGTATTTAGGTTTTATGAACATGTGGTTTTTTAGCAAATGTTTCTTTAAGAACTTGATTTACTGGAGGTGTGGTTATCTCATGACATGTCTCAATTGCTTATAAACAACTGTTTGAAACTGTGCATCTTTTCGGAAGAAGTTGCCACATTACAAGCAACAAAAAGCGCTTCAATAAATTGTTTTATTTTACATTTTTTGGATTCCTGATACTTCCTGTGGTGGATCTTGGTGCTGCTGACTTGGTTTTTCTGTTTCAGCAGTTTGTTGGCTTCCTTTCCCTGGTTTACCTGTAGTCAGGGAAGAGGCGACAGCAACCGACACCGGACCTAGACTTTGGAATTCAGGCCGACTGCGGGTAGCCTGCCAGCAGGATAACCCAAGTGTAATGACTGCAACAGTGAAACACGAACATATGCACAGTTAAGTCCACCCAAATAGTATCTTAAACTTAACTTCAAGGAATTAAACATCCTTGCTACTAGAGTCATTTCAGCCAGCCTGATTAAGACTGGTATTCTTGAGGTCTCTTGCTGTCAGATGATCTGCTCCTCAAAAAGCATAAGTGTGTGAAAGGTGTATGTATACAATGTCCTTGGAGGCAAAAATAAACTCAAAGTAAAATGACACAAATTAGCAGCAGTACACCACACACGACACTTCATGGCAATCATAATATGCATAATCCATCATATGCAGAGGTTCTAAAGATTAATTTGCCTACACCTCTAAGACCTCCAAAATGAAATACAGGCACAAGGCACATTCGGCAAGTTCAGCTAAACATGCCACAAAGCAGGCAGAGTCCCAAAGTCAACGATGCTGAGACCATAAGACAGACACCTACACAATCAAATATTCTAGTTATAGGTAACTCCATTGTAAGACATACTGATGTAAACCTTAGCAGGCTGAGCAAGGAATGAGCTATGGCTAGCCGCTTGTCTGGTGCAAGGACCCTTCAGATGACACATGCACCCAAGTCCCTGAACAATTACTGGTACAACTCTTGCCACAGTACATGTGGTTGTCAATGACTGCAGATGTACCCCCCCCCCCGCATGACATGAGAAAACTCTCACACTGTGCCCCAGGTAGTTGTGAGTCTAGCACTGAGCAGCATTACACCTTCTCCAAGGATGATGCCATAACAGGATCAGAAAATAATTAACTTCAATAATTGGTTAAGATTTTGGTGTTATTTGAAGGTGGTCCAATATTTGTCAGCCTAGGAGGATATGATCAACAGACCATACTGCTTTACTAGGAACAGCGAGCATCTGTCCCCTCTAGGGTTTTGATTATTGGCAAAGACATTGTCCACCACCATAATGTCTGGTTAAGGAATACCAACACGATAAGCCTACCAATACTACAAAGCAAGGAAAGGAAAATGTGAAGGTGTCCTGATCAATGCTAGGAGCCTAAAACAAACTTCACTCCCTACAAGCCTTCCTTACCTTGCAAAATTTAGATATCTGTGAATTAACTGACACACAGTTTAAAACACAAAACACTCCGGCTGTGCAGAGTTACAGAACTCTCCACGTGCTTGAATCAACTACTGTGCAGGAGAGAACAAAGTGCAGTGATCTCAACCTTCATCCACAACGGACTTAAATCAAGGCTGGGAAAGCAGCATGATGCACTACAGCTTCTTCATGTCCAAACAAACATCAGAAAGGTCCCATGCTATATATCAACTAATTACAAAACTCTCTCTATGACCCAAGAGAATCACAATTATCTATAAGGAGCAGAATCTCACAGTATTAAACTGAATACCATTTTCTTAAGTGATCTAAGCTGTCAGACTACACAATAGGAAACCTACACCACTACCAGAGCACAAGCACAGATATTCATGGACTTTGTCAGTATAAGTTCCTTGGAACAAATTAGAGTACACAGTAGGGGGAAATATCTTGGATCTTGTCCTTACTACTGTGGCAGTATCTTGCACCATCCCTTGCTTATCTCCATCACTTGCCGAAACTGAAGCCAGAAACCCCTTCCAACTAAGGTACCTTTAGAAATTCTCCAAGACAATAAGAGCCCCACCAAACCCAGTCAACTCCACTGAATATAGCATGGAAACAATTACTGTACACTTTAGGAACATGTGCAAAGTAAACCCCAAAAAGAGTCCCCATTGGTGGGATCATGTCTACAAGCTTTACAATGAGAGAACTTACAAGCTTTACAATGAGAGAACTTACAAGCTTTACAATGAGAGAACTTACAAGCTTTACAATGAGAGAACTTTGACCAAAAGTAAGAATTTCTCACAACAATGAAGCCCTTGTCACCAAAATAAACTCAGATGCTTGATAAAAGACAAATTTAAGGCTAAAATAGCCACCCAATCTAAAGACACTCACAAGGACTTTTTTTCTGTCATACATAAGTTCAGAAGCACAATGCAACAAGTGCCCTCAATTGATTGTGAATAATTTACCTACACCAAGACTGAAGATAAAGCTAACCTACTGGCTGAAAAAATTCATGTCAGACCTCAACTCTTCGCCCACCCCAGTCTTTCCAAAAAGATATACCTAAAACAGACTCACTTCCAAATATCAGGCAAGACCAAGTCCTGAAAGCACTATCAAAAGCGAAACGTACTACATTTATGGTTCCTTACAACATCTCTGGATGTAGCTTAAATAGCTTCAAGTATGACTTAGCCAACCGCCAACAGCACTGTTAAACCTTAGCCTCCATACAGATTTTGTACCAATTTAACAGAGAACAGCTACAGTCATTCCCCTGTGTAAGAAAGGGCCTTCCACAGACCCAGGCAATTACAGACCCCTGGTGTCTGACCAGCCTCATATGCAAACCAATGGAAAGAAAATCATGGAACTAATCAATAATTCCATCAGAAACCTCCAAACACCAGACCACCTCAGTCTGGATTTGTCAAGGGCAGGTCATGATTATTCAGGCTGGTGGACTTCCTTGAAAATGTCACTAAAGTAATGGATGAAGGTAAAAACTGTAAACTCCGCATATTTCACCCTGACCAAGGCTTCTGACAATTCCCCATTCAAACATAGTAGCAAAGCTAAATACACTGGGAGTAAACCCCTACTGTCAGCCACTGAATTACCAAGTGGCTTGCAGATTAGCTGCAAGAGATCAAAGCAGGGCAAGCTACTTCCATAGATACCAGTCATCAGTGGAATTCCCAGGTATCTGTGCTGGAACTTCTCATTTGGAATCTACTTCTATGAAGTAAATCCAATATCAAATAGCTCTGGTTGACCAAGTCTGCAGATGTATGCAAGATGGAAGCAATTATTGAATCCCCAAATGATTTAATCATCCTGCAAGAAGGTTTGTTCCAAACAAATAAGTGGTGCCAAACTCATGGATGGAAATTAAGTGATGAAAAATGCATTACAGTCTCCTTTGAGAGGTCCTCTACACCACGGAACTATCACACTGAGAATATGCCCCTGAGAGTTGACCTAGTAGTTAGGGATTTGGGAACATGTGGAAAACGTGTGTCCACTGTCATAAGAAGGTACTTCCATCTTGCACAGCTTATAAACAAAGGGACTGTAACTAGATCCAGAGATGTCACCGTCCTCCTTTACTCAGTCTTCATTAGGCCAACCATCAAATATAAGGCCCCCTCTGGCATGCATCTGTCCAGATACATGCAACAACTGGAATCCAACAGATACCATACAAAAAAGGATACAAAAGTTTAAACAATATGTCCTAGAAGGACCATCTCCAAGCCCAGTCACTATACTCGATACCCTACAGACTGCCAAGAGGTGACTTGTACTTGGCATACAACACATCCTCTGACCCACTACTGATTAATCTACTACACATCAGCAAATCAAATAGCATCAGAAATACACAGTACAGGGATCTAAACCTCTTCTACACCATCAGCAGAATAGTTAGGTAGGACAGATCTAACTCGAAGGATACCACTGCTCTGGAACAGACTCCCCATACACTTAAAACTAACCTCATCCCTGTTTATATTCAAGTGCAACTTTGACCTACGGATGGATAAAAAGAAGTTGACCCCACAACTGCCCTTGTACTACTAGCTGACAAAGGCACCTCCTAAATGCTTTACCCTACACATGGATCCTCAAATTATCTACAGCATGATCCCAGTTATTCTCACTAAAGGTAATATAAAATTATAGACCATAGGATGGCTATGGCTAATCTAACATCAAATGGGGTAATTAATTCAAACACCAAATGGAAACGGCTAGGCATAAAATGGCCAGCAAGGGTAGAGAACCTAACACCTAACCAACTAACTAACAAATTAAACACTCTCCATCCAAGACCGGAATACCTGGTCAAGAGGAGAAGGCCAACACTGTAACCACACCGCATGGAACACACAGCCCTCTAGAACACACACCAGCACTGCCTTCACATAAAAACACAAACCACACACCCACATTTGCGGAGGCTCTCAATAGAAATCTACCCAAATATCAGAGACCTCCAAGGCAGAAATGCCATCGACCACCACAACACAACACTAATCACAAGACATATACCTCTCCTAAATAGTGTGCCACTCAACCAACCTTAAGTCAAAACAGCATGCCTAACACACTAGTCATAGGCGATTCGTTAGTGAGGCACACTGATGTCCCACTCACTAGGTTGAATAATGAGAAAGTAACACTCAGCTGCCTGTCAAGCGCCAGGATCCACCACATAACACGCACCTCAGGTCCCTCAACAACAGGTACAAATATGACTGTCAATTTACATGCTGGTGTGAATGACCTGAGATGTACCTCCCTAGACTACATGAAAAGATACATGGAGGAGCTCTCTGAATATGCAGCCCAGGCAGGTAGGACAACAGCCCTGAGAAGCAACTTACCATCACCCAGAATGATACCACAGTTCAAGCAGAAAATGATAGATTTTAACAACTGGATAAGTTCTGGTGTCATTCTAAGGGGATCCAGTATCTGTCTGCCTGGGATGACATGACTGACGGACCCCAATGCTTTGCCAGAGATGGACTGCATCCGTCACCCCTGAGCTTCCAGATACTGACCAAAGCTCTTGCCATCCCTAAAGTGGCTTTTTAAGGTGGTGTTCCACAGACCAAATTACCACAGTAACAACTACAAACAAATGCAATCTGTGGGTCATGCTGCTCAATGGTAGAAGTCTAAATCTCAAAATGCACTCGCTCGAAGCACTCCTTTAAAATGGAGAACATTGACATTTGTGCCGTAACAGAAATAGTACAGATGTGTACACTTACCATAAATGTAGATGCTCTAATGTGTATTCACTGTTGCAGTCATTACATTTGGGTAGATTCCCAAAGCTATGGTTGGGTGGAGGGAATTATACAGCATTAGGACCAGCTATACGGCCCTGCAGGACAGCAGTGGCAAAGCCAGCTCTAGAAAAGTGGTAAATGGTACTGCTTGGTGAACGTATGAACTGAGCTCCAGGGTAGCAGCTTCTAGAATGTCCTTGGTAGGAACACCTCTGAGAAAGGCTGTAGAAGTAGAAGCAGCCCTGGTGAAATGGGATCCGATCCCATGGGGGAAAGTTTTTTCCATGGTGCATATACCAGAAACTAATACAATGGCTTATCAATTTGGAAATGGTTAGCCCCTGCAGCAAATGCCACCAGCAGTTGTTCTGATTTTTTTTGAGATTTTGTCCTAAGTAAAATCTAAGTTGTCTGTGTAAATCCAACGAATGCAGAATCCGCTCCCACTTGTTCTGTGGATTGGGAAAGAAAGTTGGCAAATGAATGGTCTGATTAAGAGCCACACTGGATACCACCTTAGGTATGAAGGATGGACTGATGCTGAAAGATACCCTGTCCGCATGAAAAATGATGAAAGGCTCCACTGCCATAAGAGCATGTAATTCGGAAATCCTTCTAGCTTAAGTGACTGTAAAAAGAAAAGCTGTTTTACAAAAGAGAAATTGTAAGTCTGCAGTAGCAGCTGGCTCAAAAGGAGGGAGAGTGAGCTTTTCCAATACAAACTTGAGGTCCCAGGCAGGGATTGGAGCTCTCCTGGGTGGTCTTAAGTTTTTGGCCCCTCTGAGATACTGCTTTAGCAGAGGATGAGAGAAGAAGGGACGTTCTGTGTTGTAATGAGCTGAAATGGCTGAGGCATGGATTTTTATGGAAGAAAAGGACAGGCCCTTGTGAAGCATCTCAGTTAAGTATTGTAAAATCTGAGGAATGTCGGGCACTGCTGTGCTTATCCCTTGAGATCGATTCCAGACACAGAATATTTTCCATTTGTCAGCATAAGATTTTCTAGTACTAGGCCTTCTCACCTCCAAAATGACATCCATCACAGGTTTGCTGAGGGTAAATTTAGGTCATTAGCCACGCTGCAAGATTCAAAGTTTGGAGCTGTGTGTGCAGAATTTGGTTGTTCTGCAGAGACAGTATGTTAGTATTCTGAATAGGCACTTTCAGCAATATATTTAACTTTGGAAGTCTAATGAACCTCTGTTATGGGCAATAGAACAGTCTTGGAAAGAACGCTCTGCCTTGCTCCTCCTTTTTTTTAGCCTTAGTTCCACCACC